>NC_056733.1:563651393-563673893 GCF_019279795.1 Protopterus annectens
AAAATAGAGAGAGGAGAAATAACATCAGGATTTTCGGATTACCTGAAAACATAGAAGGTGAGGATATTATTTCCTTTTTATCAAGCTAGATCCCTTACTTTTTAAATTTAAAAGAAGGACTTTCCTTTGGCAGTGAAAGGGCAAACAGAGCTCTTGGGAAACCTGCCACTAACTCAAACTCTCCTCCTAGGTCAATAATTTTCATATTTCGTTCATACTTGGACAAGGAACTGATTTTAAGATCTGCTTGGAGGAAGGCACCTCTAAAATATAAACAGAGCCTGATAAGATTTGATAATGACTATTCATCTAGAATAATGGAAAAAAGTGTGGCCAATGATAAAGTTTCTGAAACAAAATAATATCAAGGCACAACTTGCATATCCAGCTAAGATAAGAATACTGTATGCCAACGAGATAAGGACTTTTATTGACTTAGAGGAAGCCTCTTCATTTATTAAAACTAATAATGTGATTACTTTACCAGAATATATGGATTGGATGTCATCTTCTCCCAAGAGAACAAAAGAAACAAATGCCTGGACAGATGTCAAAAAGAAGAAGTAAAAGACTTATACTTTTACAGCCAAATCTCTCAAAGCATCTACTATAATATGAATTGCTTTACATTACTTTAAAGGACCAATTTTACTACTTGGAATTTTAAAACAAAGGTAACTAACTACTGGAATCTTTATCTATATTTTTTTGAAAATAGATGACACATGCGAGTTTTCACATTACCTCAGGTATGTAAAATAGGGTACTTTTCTTTCAAAGAAGGAGGGTCATATACCACATAAAATATTTATACTGTAAATCAACATACATAGTATATGTGTATTTTCTCTTAATTTTCCTCTTTTCTTTCTCTCTTCTTTTTCTCATTATTTATTTTAACTGCATCTTGTCTCCCTTTCTGAATTCTCTTCTATTTACTATACTAATATAGTCTGCATATATTCAATAACTCACTATCTATATATAGATAAATGATTGTGTCTTTCGGCTTTTCCCGGTTACGGGTCGCCACAGCGGAACTCCAGTCCGCTAATGATTGGCAGTTGATTTTTACGTACTGGCTTGCCAGGCCTGACGTACAACCTTCAACGAAGGTACGCCCATTCACTCATGTCTCCATGCAGAAGACGCTCTAGTTGAGAATCGAACCGGACAGTGTCTTACTGTGAGGCAACAACGTTAATAGTCTAAAATAATCTAATTTTAAGGTAGACTAATTGGAATAGTGAACTTAATTAATCATTACAGTATTTATTAGATTAATGATAGTCACTGTTATGCTTACTGGGATTGGGGACATGTTCGTGATTAACTCTGAAATGTTCCATTCATGTACATATGTCCTTTGAATTATTTCCTTTTAGTATTAACAAATACATAAAAAAAAAAAAAAAAAAAAAAAAAAAAGGAGGGAAAAATGTACTGTTGGTTAAGAGAAGTGAAGCTTTCTTCACATTCTATCTGTGTTGCCATAGCAACAGTAAACAATTGCTACAGTTTCTAAGGACACTTTGAACCTGCAAAGTGCATTTAGCCTCACAGATAACAAATAATAAGAAAAAAGTAATGTTGTTTAGTTATTAAAATGAAAAACAAACTAAGCAAGGTAAAATAAATACATAATAGGACTATTTGTAATTGTTTTATGATTTATCCTCATAGGATTACATATTCCTGGAAACACAACTGAAATGTTACCAAACTACATGTGCACTTAAATGTAGCTGCTTGATTTTAAAAAGTATTACTCAGTTTAAGATGCTGATTTCACAAGCTGTCTGCACTATAAAAGTTTCATTTTATATGTCACTTGAAACTGTCAGTCTTTAGAGCATATGAAAAAATACATATTACTTTTTGCAACATGTTATCTTTGCAGTTACCTCACACTCAAGCCCGAACACTCTAACCCAAAGATTCCTGGAGTTCATAAACTCAAATGCCATGGAACAACTAGTCACCATCCCCACAAGAGGAGAAAACATACTTGATCTCATCATCACGAACATGGGATCAAAATGTTCAACACCGGAAGTATACCCCTCACTGGTGAGATCAGATCATAAACTAATCTCGCTGGAGGTCCTCATCCCGCCCCCACCTGAAACAAAAAAGACCACAGTGAAAAACTTCTCAAAAGCCAATTTCACACTTCTAAAAACTAGTGTGGTCTCCTTTAAGGCCCCTGAGCCAGTGGTAAACATTACTCAAACCGCTGAATCACTTACAAATGCCTTCTACCAGCACCTACAGGACTGCATGGATCAGGCAATCCCAAACAAAACTAAGACTCTCTGTACCAAAGGCAAGCGTCCAGTCTGGTGGACCCCAGCCATAAACAAGCTCTACAACAAAAGGAAGAAGCTACTACAAAATAGAGCAAAATCCTTGAAAGGTAAGACACCTTTGATCATTATAAGTAAAAAACTAAGAGCTCTCATAAAATCATCCAAGGCAAATTTTGAGAGAAAAATCGCCAAGGACTCTAAAGAGAATCATAAGGCCTTCTTTAGCTATGTTAGAAACCTAGGAGGAAACTCCCAGATATGCTCAGAATTAGTTCAAAATGATGTGAAAATTACTGAACCTACACACATTGCCAACATACTGGCTGACAGGTTCAGTGCAAACTTCTCCCCCCCAAAAGGAGAGATATCTATTCCAGAGGATTGTAGCCCCCCAAACATCTCCAACGCCCAGGTGAGAACTGCCCTCACTAAGGCAAAAACACAGCATCCACGGGACGGATGGTGTCCCCGCTGTGTGCTTCATGAACTCAACGAGGAATTAAACCCACAGTTAGGACAGCTGTTTAATCTTAGCCTCACCTCAGGATACTTACCCAAGGAGTGGCGCACGGCGACTGTGGTCCCACTTCATAAGGGCGGTGCCTCCACAGACCCTGGAAATTAGCGCCCCATTAGCTTGACAAGCCTTATCTGCAAAGCCATGGAGAGGATCATAATGGAACTCATAAATAAAGACATAGGAACTTGCAGACTTTGGATCCAACCCAGTTTGGCTTTGTCAAAGGCAGATCCTGCCTCTTAAACTTGGTTGACTTTTTGAGACAGTCACCAAGGCCATTGATGAGGAAAGGCAGTCCATACAGCCTACCTCGACCTGGCAAAGGCCTTCGACACAATACCCCACTCAGGTATCATCGAAAAACTCATCAGCTTGAATGTAAACCCATACATCACAAGATGGGTTGCAAACTGACTAAGTGACAGAACCCACAGGGTCAGAGTTGCTGGAGCCATGTCAGACTCAAAGCCTGTCACAAGTGGTGTCCCACAGGGCTCAGTCCTGGGTCCACTCTTGTTCGGCATCTACTTTTCTGAAGTACAAGCAAACACAGGAGGGTTATGGCTGACAAAGTTTGCAGATGACTGCAAACTGGGCCATAGTCGAAAACACATCTGACACAGATATCCTCCAGAAGGGCCTCACAGAAACGGATAACTGGTGCCAGAGCCATGGCCTGAAGTTAAACGCCAAAAAATGCATAGTCATACCCTTCGGAAAAACAAGGTTACCCCTAGCTACCATATAGGTGGCAATCCACTGAGCACAGAAAAAGTCATCAGAGATCTGGGGACCCAGGTTGACAGTAGCCTTCGCTTGACACTCATGTTGCTAAAGTAGTTAGGAAAACCTTCTATATCACCCACCTGATCATGAAGGGATTCACATCTAGATCAAGGGAGGTCATCGTCCCTGTACTCATCACTCATTAGACCTATGATTGAGTACAATGCCCGTTCTGAATGTATCTGACCAGACACCTGCTGCAGCTTGAAAGGCCCCAAAAGTTCCTCACCAAAAGGATAAAGGGTCTCAAAAATATGTCTTATGCTGCCCGACTGAAAGAACTCCAGCTCTATTCAGTCTCATACCGCTTGCTCAGAGGTGACCTGTGCCTGACATATAAGGCCATGTCAAACCCAGATTTGATGAATATGCTTCACCTCAAAAATCTAGATCCCTCAGAACCACAAGGGCGGAGACTTAAACCTTGACACGGTTATAAATAGAACGTGCTGGAGGGACAGATTCATCACCCAGAGACTCCCTATGCTGTGGAACAAAATCCCGGTACATGTGAGGCAGAGCACCTCTCTGGCCTTGTTCAAGAGGAATCTTGACCAATGGATGGGAGATTGCAGATATACCCCAGGGATTACTTCAGTGTCACTGCTTGACAGAGGCACAGCAAAATGATAGGCATAGTTTTTATTCAAACTAAAGGGGTGGCGAAAGCCACATAACTATGGGCTAGGCTTATAAATGCCCTTGGGCAGATAGCCTAGTATGAACCTATGAACCTATGAACCTATGAACTCTGTACAAACTCACTTGGTAACTGATAGCTATTCATTTAAAATATCAGTTTAAATATTAAATGTGCCCTTAAAATGCTACTGACATTATGACAAAATATAATCTGAACTGTAAAATGAAGGACTTGAAAGAAGTGAAGTAATGCATAGATTTCAAAGACAGTTTGTTTGTCTTTTCGGCCTTTCCCGGTTAGGGGTCGCCACAGTGGAATTCCAGTCCACTAATGATTGGCAGTAGATTTTTATGGTACCGAGTTGCCAGTCCGACACCCAACCTTCAGCAAAGGCACGCCCATTTATGCATGTCTTTCGGAGACCACTCGACCGCGGGGAGGACATGCAGACTCCACACAGCCGAGAATCGAACAGGAGAACCTCTTGCTGTGAGGCAACAAGGCTACCGCTGTACCATCGTAAGTAAAAATATATATTCACAAGGAAGTATTGAAATGTTTTAGTCTTCCAGTTAAAATAGCCTATTGTCAACATTTTGCGATATCAGAAAGTTTGAAGAGATAGGAAATTACTATTCTGTCTTTATAATGATTACTAGACAGATGTCAGACTCTGCTTAGTTTAATGAATTGTGACATATGTTTATGAGGAAAAGTGAACTCAATTACTCACATTGGACTACACATTCCTGGAAACTCAACTGAAATGTCCCCAAACTACTTGTGAATTTAAATGAAACTGCCGGATTAATAAGCATAACTTACTTTAACAACCTGAATCCATAAGCTATCTGCTCTATATATGCTAACATTATATATGTCACTTGCATATGATAGGTTCTAGAGCATGCGAAAAAATACATATTATTTTTGCAACATGCTATATTTGCACTAACCATACATTCTAAACTAACTCAATTGGCAACTGACAAGTTATTTATTTGAAACATCAGTCTAAATATTAATTGTGCCCTTGAAATGTTGTTGCCGTTTTGACAAAACAAAACCTGAATTGAAAAAGGAATGATTTGAAGAAGTGAAGTATTGTACAGATTTTAAATACAGCTATTGACACTACAATATAAGTAGAAATGTACACATGCAAGGAAAAATTTTAATGCTTTATACTTTTAGTTAAAATAGCTTATTGTTAACTTTTTGCTTTATCAGAAAATAAAAAGAGCTAAGAAATTACTTCTAATTTGTCTTTATAATGCTTGCTAAAGTGATGTTAGTCACTGACTTGTTTAATGGATTGCGAGTCAAGTACAAGACGGACTACTGAATGTTATTTCTGTTTACCTATGTTTGCTGAATTTCTTTTATTAGTACAAGGGAAAGAAAGGGAATTGAAATCTCTATTTTTGATCAAGGGAGGAGAGGCTTAAGAGTATTCTAACTGCCCCGAGAACTCTATAAGATGCTCTAAATACTATTTGATTAATACTTACCTAAGATAAGTCTTGATTACCATATAGGTACCTTCACATTCATTCTAGACCTGATGTGATTACCCATACTGGAAGCAGGAGGTGCCCTATGCAGGATGGGAAATGTCAGGGTGATCATAGTTCATTCTTAGACTCTTCTTTGTAAACATATAAATATGTAAAAGCACTGCACATTAGAATGTAGGGTGCCTCTACTCAGAATCAGGATACCACTGATAAACCATGTCTTTTCATAAGTGTAAGTTGAAGTTGGTGAGCTGAAGACTGGGAAAGTAAAGGAAGACAATACACCTACAGTAAATTCATATTTCATTGGTAATCATTCATTGTCTCCTGTAGAGTCCTTTTAGTCAAATTATTTTAGTAATAATCTATTTGCTGTTGGCTTATTTAGTGTATGCTTCTCTGTTGCATTTAATTTATCCAAAATGACATATCTGACATATTTGGGATCTCTTAAGGGTAACTAAATACTGGCTATTTTCTAAGTCAACTTAATAATTGTTTACACTACTAACATTCCATCCTGATACATAAAATACTATAGAACAATAATAGAATAATATAGAATTTCATATCTCTTAAGAAAATTCTCCATATAATAATTTAATATATGGAGCTCGGTTGATATTCTTGATTAAAGGTATGAGTGATAATCCAATAGAGCTATCTTTATCTATTGGATTAGGAATGACTTTAATTCCATGTTTAATGGGAAATTCATATTTATTTGTATTTGATACTTTAGAATTAATGTTTTATAGAAGTACTTTTTTAAAGCCTGACCAGAATTTTACCCTGCCTGTATTTAAAGAAGTAAGAACATTAAATTACACTCCCAAGTTTACACACATAAAAATAACATTCAATGTTATCAGAGAATGTGGTATAACTACTATAATCAAAATAAAAAAGAAGCAAAAAGTTTCTTCCAACAATAACTTGAAATGGATTTAACATTCGTATCATTAAATGCTAATGGCTTAAATAATGGAAATAAAAGATCAAACTTACTAAAAAATATTTAAATCTAAATAAGGCAAACGTAGTATTTCTCCAGGAAATGCATTTTAAGACTAATGAGAGCTTTATTTGGAACCCTAAGGACTATACAGTCTTAGCTCAATCCTCCTATAGAACAAAGACAAAAGGAGTATCAATTCTCTGGAAGAAAAACATAATCACTCCAAAAGTTATTTATAAATATGAAGACAAAGAAGGACTACTAGCATTTGTTATAATTAAATTTAATAACAGAATATGGGCCTTAGCTAATTTATACTGGCTCCCAGGAATTGGAGCAGGAACGGTAAAAAAAATTCAGATTTTATTTTCAACAATTATAAAGGAAATCTTATACTGGGAGGAGACTTTAATTGTACCTTAGAAGCTTCTGAAACCACCAAGAAGTCTTTTCGCATAGCAACTATTTCAAAATCCTTAAAAAGATGGATTGATTCACTTCATTTAATAGATACTTTTAAAGAAAAAGATGATAAATCTTTATTATTTTCCAATAAAGACCATAGATTTGAAACACAAACCAGAACAGACAAATTATTCGTAGTTCAAGATTTACAAACAAAAATCCTCAACTTCTCAATAGTTCCATGCCCCTTCTCAGATCATGACTTTCTGATAATGAAGCTTCAAACAGAGTTTAATTTAAACCTTTAATCCTCTCAACTAGAATTCCATCATATATCACGAAAATTAAAGAATTCAGATCCTGGATGTTGTCAGAACTACAATTATTTCTTGAAATTAATAATACAACAGAAACCAGTAGAGTCATGGTTTGGGACTCATTAAAAGCATATTTATTTGGTAAGACCCCTAGCTGGTACAAAAACAAAGTCAGAGAGTGGGAATCTGAATCATTAGACTTGCAAACCAGACTCTTGACAGCAAAATCTAAAAAAAAAAAAAAAAAAAAAAATCAGAATTGTCCAGAAGTAAAAAAAAAAATAGAGGAATTAAGTAAAAAATATAATGAAATTCTAACACACACAACTTGTCTAGCCTTGGAAAAATTTAAAATAAAGTCATTAGCCACCTCCCCCAGATATCTACATAACTTATCTACAAGAATTAAAATACAATCTAAAGCAAATAACATTACTAGTATATATCATGAAAAGAAAGGGGAAAAAGTATCAGATATAGGCGATATCCTTGAAGCATTTCGGTTCCATTATATGGAACACTTCAAAACAAAAGATTTAGATACCAACCAAATAAACTTAGATAGAAACCTTATCAATATAAAAATAATTCCCGAAAACTTAAAACTAGACCTACAAAAACCTATATCCTACAAAGAAATTGTTGACAAGATAAAAGAAAGTAAATCTAACAAAGCTCCAGGGATAGATGGTATAATTACGGAAATTTACAAACTCTTCCCTTCAACTGTAATCTCCCTTTTTCATAAAACTTTGCTAGAAGTCAAGTCAGAAGCAAAAATACCACCCTCATTGCTATATTCTCTCATAACACCAATTCTAAAAGATAATAAACCATCAGACCTTTGCACCTCATAAAGACATATATCATTACTGAATAATGATTACAAAATATTCATGTCAATCCTAACAGAATGAAAATCCACCTTTCAAAGACAATTAATAATGATCAAACTGGATTTTTATATAACAGGCACACTGTTAGAAAAATATGTATTAATGTGTGTGCTTAACGCTAATTAGAAGCTAAAAGAGTTAACACGTTTTTCATTTTATTTTATATACACTATTTTATATACAGCTTAGTTTTATATGAGACTAAAAGATGCTTTTGAAACTGCAGTGTGCTTTCTGAAACTTGCCAGATGCCCTCTGACCTAGTAACTGCTAGCACAGCAAAATTCATGTTTATGCCTTTTGGAAATGTACTTGAAAAACAGGTGATTATCTGCTAGGTCAGGAAGCAATGAATGAACAATGCTATATTCTATAATGTTATGATTTTGAACAATTAGCTCTGTTTGTGGTATGAGAACATGCACAGCTGCAGAAGGAAGAGATAAAGACAGACAAAGAACTGTTGGAGAAATGAACTGCAATCTTTGCGCTCAAATTAGCCATTGTACCTTGAATGGTAACATTGCATATATCTAACTGGTGGTAGCCAAGGCCACGTTGTTTTTCTTAGGAAGTTTCTCACAAAAATTGATAGTACAAGCAGAAAATCATGAAAACAACTGCTATGTAATGATGATGTTAAAACTTGTGATCTGCTACGTCAGCTTGCTAGGCAATGTCTTATTAGAAAATGTATAAAAATACTGGTATTTCCTGATTCTAGTTAGACAAACTCTGTATTAGCACATTTTTGTCTCCTTGCTGCAAGATTAAAGTGCCTTAACCTGAACCTACCGTGTATTGATCATTTTTAAAGTATATTTTTCCTTTGACAGATTGGTCCTTCGGACTGGAAATATCTCTCGCTCTAGCTCAGGTCAGATGGGCCCGGTGGCATGAAACCGTATGGGGAAGAAGCCACATCGGTTCTTCTGCTTTGAAAGACCTCCAACTGAATTGTTGTTCAAAAGAGGCCAGCCACTGTTTCTGATCTGCGATTGCAATACGAGTCAACGTTCCGGTAGGATCAAACAAGGAGGCTCAGGTAAGGAGGAATTTACCTTTTTCTGTTTTAGATCAGGGACTTGTTGCAGTATTTTTGTTTTTGTCAGGGAGATTTGCAAGTGCAGATCAGGGACAAAAAAAAATTGCTGTCTTGTCATAGATCAGGGAAACAGAATAGGTAGGCAGTTATTCTAGATAAACTGTGAAGAAGTGTAAATCATGGTACCACGTGATAAAAAGGGTTACGTAACAATTTCTAAACTTAGCTAAGACAACATGGGAAATCAGTGCACAAAAAGTTCCTGAGATCCGCCCTTAACTGAAGACGCGAAATATATGCAATTACAGCGTGCCGGCAATGTTAGGTATTATACAAAATGGGTTAATAAATACAAATTTGATGGTAATTTAGATAAACCTTCCCTTATTAAACTTGTCAGACAACTTAAAACAGACGCGAAAGGTCAGTTAAAAAAGCAACGTCAATTAGGAGTCCCTCAGGCACACAGGTGGCTTGAGGAAGCAAACCGCAGGGAACAAAAGATTAAAAATTCAAAAGCAATGTTTTTAGATAAAGAAGACAATAACTTGGTAATAGCAACAGCCCCTCCGCTTCCCTTACCAGAATATGAAGCGAGTGGACATGATCCACCTCTGCTATATCCAGCTGTTCCTGCAAAACCAAAACCGTTTGTCAGAGATCCTATCGAGACTAGGTCTCAAACACGCAACTTAAGAGGGGATATTGAATTGCATGAAATAAATAAAAATTCACAAGCTATGAGTGAAGAAGAGATATGTGCACTCATAGAAGTACCAAATCCACAGGCAGGACAGGACCCAACTCTTCTAGTATATAGACCGTGGACACAGGAAGACATCCGGAAAGCCACAGAGGAAATTCCCCATCTGAAAGTTAATTTTAGAAAATTCTTAGAAGACTTACAGGGCATGAGGTTAAGTTACCATTTGAATGGAGAGGAAGTAGAGAAAGTATTCAGACAAATCGTGGGTCCAGATTGGCAATTGCTCAGTGGCAACTGGAATCCCCGTGACGCAGAACTTAGGACACTCCCACATAGTAACGCAGAACTGGATAACACAGCGAAGGGTCTGACAGACCGAATCTCTGAGAAATGGAAGCCTAGGGCTGACTGGACTTGCATTAATCAATGCATACAACAAGAAGGTGAAACTGTTGATAGATATTATGCCAGATTATTAGAGTGCTTTAATAACCATTGTGGAATGCAGGTACCTGAAGACCAAACACATGATTCCCCATATGAGCAGCAGCTAAAGAATGCATTTTTGAAAGGCAGTATTGCACCCATTAGCAGCTTTATTACAAAGCACATGGTAGATCATCGTACAAGTAGATTACAGTCATTACTTGAATATGCAAGACATGCCGAAAGGCATTTTAATACAAAAAGAAAAAGAAAACTCAAGTATTTGCAGTAGAAGACGGATCAGAAGTCTTTGTAGTACAAACTGGGAAGAAGGGCAAGAAAAATGCCCAGGGAAACAAACAATCTGATAAACGATCAGAGGATTTTGAAGAGAGAAAGAAAAGGGGTGAATGTTTTAAATGCGGGAAAAAGGGACATTTAGCAAGGGATTGCATGCAAAATAAAAAGGTAACCACAGAAGACAAGGAGGGTGAGGACTGACTATATGATAGTCAAGAATCACTGGAAAGGAATAAACAAGAAAAGACAAGTGCAAATGTGATAGACGGAGTGGAGGATGTGATAGAAGAAATACAGGATGTGCATGAAATCACAGATAATGAAGAAAATGAAATTTTAGACTTAGCATTATTGAGCCTAGAGCTCTACTTAGCAGACACAAAACTGGAAGTTACACTTCTGGTAGAGGGGAGGGAAGTTAAATTCCTGTGTGACTCAGGGGCTTCGCGGACCCTGATACATCCTTCCAAACTACCAGAAAATTCAGAATCACTTGACTACATATTAGTGAAAGCAGCTAATGGACAGCTGTATCGAGAGCCACTCTCCCACAACGTAGCAATAACTGACCCTGTTTCAGGGATGACCCAGAAAAGCAAAATTGTTGTTTCTGCAAAATGCCCAGTAAATCTTTTGGGCACAGACCTAATGCAGATATTTGGCATAGCAGTAGTTCCAACTATGCAGGGTATGGAAGCACAGCGACAAATGGACACTTTTATAGTGCGACCGGAGGGTGAAACATTTTATTGGTACAGCCAGGACTTGGTTACAACTGGTCCAGGGGCAGTAACCGAAGAACTGATGAACATAGCCATCAGTAAATCCCCCTCCCTTGACACTGATAAACAGCATTTGTTGCATTGCACTCTATATTACTGTAGCAAACCAGGACCTGATAAAGAATATGAGCAAGAACTGTTTAGAAACCATGCTAACAGATTAGTATTATGAAATTTGTACTGGGACACAGAAGGAAACAGTGTAGTGAGCTGTTCATTGCCCCAAGAATTCATAGCACTTTACAAATCTAACTGATTACCACATGTGAGTTTGACTAAAGATAGAAATGTAAAGTGGGCAGACCTAGGAGAAAAAGTTACAAGGTGGGAAAAGCAGACAGAGTTAGAACTTTCCGAACAGGGAGTACAAAAGCAGAAGCTGAATTGGATAACACAGACACACCCAGCTGTACACTTGCAGGCAAGTGAGGACAGCTGAGTAGCACTCTTACTAGAGGAAGAGGAAAAAGCCTTATGAGACATACCAGAGACTCTCTGGTCAACAGGGAAATCAGATGTAGGACTTATTCGTACAGCAGGACCAGTCACTATCACACCAAAGTCAGCATTTAGACCTCAAAAGAGACAGTATCCCTTGAGAAAGGATGCAGAAATAGGAATCAAACCTATAATAGCAGCCTTACTTAAGGAAGGAGTATTAATAGAATCTCCTGATTCACCATGTAATACACCCTTATTTCCTGTTAGGAAAGCAAACAGAGAATGGCGTATGGTCCAAGATTTACAAGCTGTAAATGATGCAGTTATACCCAGGGCACCTACGGTGCCAGATCCACATACCTTATTAAATGATTTGAAACCTCGACAAAAGTATTTTTCTGTGGTAGATATTAGCAATGCGTTTTTCTCAATACCGATACACTCTGACAGTCAACATTGGTTTGCATTTACATTTCAGGGGAAAAGGTATACATATATGTGACTACCACAGGGATATTGTGAGAGTCCAACAATATTCACACAAGAAATGGCAAGTAACCTGGCGGGATTTATCCCACTGAATGGCAGTCAGATTTTACTTTACATAGACGATATTCTGCTGGCAGCCCCCACCCAGCAAGAATGCAGAGAGGATACCATAGCATTACTACAATTTTTAGCTACTCAAGGACACAAGGTAAACAAAAACAAACTGCAACTTTGGAAAAAACAGGTCAAATACCTGGGATATGTAATATCCAAAGAAGGCAGAATATTAGATGAAGACAGAAAAACAGCAATATTACAAGCACCTAAACCAACTACCAAGAAGGAAATGATGTCCTTCCTCCTAGGTACTACTAATTTTTGTCGGAGTTGGATTCCAAACTATGCCTTGGAATCTGCTCCACTGACCAACTTGATATTCAAAAAGCCTATGGCAGCACAAGATTTATTACAGTGGACACCAGAAGCAGAATCAGCTTTCTGCAAATTGAAACAACTTATAGCATCTTCATTAGTTTTAGGATTACCAAACTATCATAAACAATTTTTCCAAACTGTAGATTGTAAGCAAGGTTATATGACATCAGTGTTAACACAACATGGGGACAAACAATGCCCCATAGCTTACTATTCATCACAGCTAGACCCAGTGGCGCGATCCCTGCCCCACTGTGTATAAGCAGTAGTCGCAGCTGCAATGGCAGTGCAGGCTTCAACCTCAGTAGTGTTATTCCACCCTCTCACATTAAGAGTGCCTCATGCATTTGCGATTATTTTACTGCAAGAAAAAGTAGCATATCTTTCTCCTGCTAGACATCTTTCCTGTATAACTATACTGTTGAGCCAACCTCATATGACAACTGAACGATGTACAACTTTGAATCCGTCAACCTTGCTCCCAACCCCTGCAGATGGCAAACCACATTGCTGCCTGCAGGAGATTGAGCAAAAGACATTACCTAGAAAAGATCTCACGGATGTTCCCTTGGATGATGCCGAGGTGACATATTATGTGGACGGCTCGTGTAGGAGGGGTCCTACAGGACAGAATCTAGTGGGGTATGCAGTAGTTTCTCATACTAAGATTTTAGAAGCAAAGTCTTTACCACACAACTTATCTGCACAAGCAGCAGAATTGAATGCTTTGACAAGGGCATGTACCTTGGTGGGGTTCCATCCTAATGAACATCCTGATTGCCATTTGTGTGGGATTACTCCTATTAGGAGCATGCATTTGTTGTGGTATTCCCTGCATGAAGAAGTTAATTAAAGGTTTTATAGACATGTCAGTTTCTGAGACTTTGTATCAAAGTACTGAAATTGAAGCATTGTTGAAAAGTGAAACACTTTCATACGTCTAAACTGAATGACTCTCTTAACTGCAAATCCTGAATGGAAGAGGTTAGGAGAAGAAGCAAACTGTTTATGCTTTTGAAAATAGAATTAAAAAGTATTAACAGGGGGGGGAAATGTTAGAAAAATATGTATTAATGTGTGTGCTTAACGCTAATTAGAAGCTAAAAGAGTTGACACGTTTTTCATTCTATTTTATATACACTATTTTATACACAGCTTAGTTTTATATGAGACTAAAAGATGCTTTTGAAACTGCAGTGTGCTTTCTGAAACTTGCAAGATGCCCTCTGACCTAGTAACTGCTAGCACAGCAAAATGCATGTTTATGCCTTTTGGAAATGTACTTGAAAAACAGGTGATTATCTGCTAGGTCAGGAAGCAATGAATGAACAATGCTATATTCTATAATGTTATGATTTTGAACAATTAGCTCTGTTCGTGGTATGAGAACATGCACAGCTGCAGAAGGAAGAGATAAAGACAGACAAAGAACTGTTGGAGAAATGAACTGAAATCTATACTTGCTTTGTGCTCAAATTAGCCATAGTACCTTGAATGGTAACATTGCATATATCTAACCGGTGGTAGCCAAGGCCATGTTGTTTTTCTTAGGAAGTTTCTCACAAAAACTGATAGTACAAGCAGAAAATCATGTAAACAACTGCTATGTAATGATGATGTTAAAACATGTGATCTGTTACGTCAGCTTGGTAGGCAATGTCTTATTAGAAAATGTATAAAAATGCTGGTATTTCCTGATTCTAGTTAGACAAACTCTGTATTAGCACGTTTCTGTCTCCTTGCAGCAAGATTAAAGTGCCTTAACCTGAACCTACCGTGTTATTGATCATTTTTAGAGTATATTTTTCCTTTGACACACACACATGATAATATTAAAAGGATACTTACTTTTATAGATTATGTGAATAAAGAAGATAGAGAAACACTTGTAATCGGATTAGACATAGAAAAATCCTTTGATTCCTCAACTGGGAATATCTATTTAAAACTTTAGCATTATCTGAATTTCCTCCTCCCTTCATCTTATTACTAAAAAACAAATAACTTAGCCTACATTAAATTAGGTCCTTTCACCTCAGAATCTATCCATATAATGAAAGGTACTAAACAACGATGCCCCCTTTCTCCTATTTTATTTGCTTTGGCTATAGAAATACGTGCAGAAATAATATGCAATAATCCAAGAATAAAAGGAACAGAAGTCTATGACCAGTACATATCTAAAATAATGCTTTTTGCTGATGATATTTTATTAACCATATCAAATTCCAGAGAGTCATTAGGAGAGCTAGAAGAAGTAATGGAGAAATTTTATAAGATTTCAGGTCTACACTTTAATAGATCAAAATCAAAATTTATATTTTTAAATAAGAAAAAAGAACTACAAGTTACAGATAAATCCGTCATAGGAAAACAAGAACTTACGCTAAATTATTTAGGAATAGTGTTATGCAAAAATATAAACTAAA
This sequence comes from Protopterus annectens, assembly GCF_019279795.1. Taxonomy (NCBI): domain Eukaryota; kingdom Metazoa; phylum Chordata; order Ceratodontiformes; family Protopteridae; genus Protopterus; species Protopterus annectens. Next base: position 563,666,798 of record NC_056733.1, read on the forward strand.
CAATATTAATAAATTATAAAAACATTATTGAAACAATAAAAATATATATAGAAAAGTGGAACAAAATTATATTAACTTTTGAAGACAGATTGCAATTAATAAAAATGGTCTTATTACTAAAAATACTATATGTAGCATTAGCAATACAGTTAATTCCTGAAAGATGCATTCTTAAAGAAATAAAAAAGAAGTTATGTACTCACCATAACGTTCCATCTGAGTAAGTAACTTCATTTGTCAGCAACCTGTGGGTATCGGATCCGAGCCGGCAGCTTTATTCAGCTATGATCCGAGCTCCAAGCTCCTCCCCCTTACCCATAACCCCCTGCCATCCCTCTCTGTCCTCAGATCGAGTTTGCTTTAGCATTATAGAATACTACAACCAAAGGATCAACTAAACATCCTAACCTGATGTCATCTGGCACAGGAAGCACAAAGATCCTAAAAAGGACGAACTACAGGTTAGGGGAACGGACGGGGGTTGGTTGCTGACAAATGAAGTTACCTACTCAGATGGAACGTTATGGTGAGTACATAACTTCTTTATCTGAAGTAGTTAACTTCATTTGTTCATCAACCTGTGGGACAGAGTCCCCAGCTACCAAAAAACTTGGGAGGTCCTCATGGAAGAATATTCCGGAGCACTGCAGAGCCAAAGGATGCCCTCCCTCTGGAAATTATATCCAGCTTGTAATGGGTAATAAAAGTATGGGATGAAGCCAAGTGGCCACTGAACAAATGTCACCCAAGGACACTCTGGACCACAAGGCAGCAGAAGTGGAAACCGATAGAGTAGAATGGGCGTGAACTCAGTCAGGTTCTGGTCGGCCAGAACCTGAATATGCAAGAAGTATACATTGTGAAATCCATCTGGACAATGTAGCTTTTGACACAGGTTTACCCAAAAAGGGTTTAGCAAAGGATACAAGGAGTTGCTCAGATTTCCTATGTTCAGCAGTCCTGTGTAAATAGAACCTCAATTGTCTGTGCACGTCCAAAGAATGTAATTTGTATTCACCTTTGTTGTGATAATTTGGGAAAAAAAACGGTAAATTGATAGATTGATTAATGTTGGACTCAGAGGCGACTTTAGGCAAGAAGGAGGGATTGGTCCTGAGGGAAACTCTGTCTTTATGAAAGACCAGATATGGAGGTTTGGCACAAAGGGCTTGAAGCTCCGAAACCCTTCTAGCCAAAGTGATAGCAATGAGAAAGTCCGTTTTCCAAGATAAATATTTTAGATCCACCGAAATTGCCGGTTCAAACGGAGGGCCAGTAAGAGCCTGGAGAACAAGAGTTAAATCCCACGGAGGGACTGCATCCTTAACAGGAGGCCTTAACAGGAAGGTACCTTTTACGAAGGTCTTGCAGATCTTGGAAGAAGCTAAAGAACCGAGATTACTTCCCACATGAAAGTGTGAAATTGCTGCTAATTGGACTTTGACGATGGAGGAGCTGGCACCTTGATCAAATAAGTATGACAAAAAATCTAATACAGCTGGTATCGGGGCTGTAAAGGGATCCAAATTTCTATGTTCCGCCCAGATCGAAAAATTTTGCTCTTATAGACCTTTCTAGTAGAAGGTTTATGAGCGGCTACTAAAATAGCTTTAATGGAAAAGGAGATACCGGGAGTCCTAGCTATGATTGGAACTGGTTGTCCAGGTTTGGAGTTGTCAACCCCAGGGGGTGAGATATCAGATCCGGAGTGGGATCCAAAATCCATGGAGGATTGAGTAGATGAGACCATAGGCAAGGAAACCACGTTTGACGAGGCCAGAATGGGGCTATGAGGATCACTCTGCTCCCCAAACGACGAGCTTTCTGCAAGAATTTTATCATAAGAGGAAAAGGTGGATAAGCATAAAGTAGACCGGATGGCCAAACATGGACTAGACATCTCTGGGGGATTCCCCTGGTGGGGGAAGTAGAGCGAAGTACTCACTGCACTTTGCGTTTGAAGGCGACGTGAATAGATCGCAGCAAGGTTGACCCCACTTGAGGAAAATTTGCTTAGCTACTCTCGGGTTCGGAGACCACTCGTAAGGTGAGAGGATGGTTCGACTCAGCCTATCTGTCAAAATGTTCGACCGACCCGGAATGTGCATTGCAATGAGAAAGCGGTTGGTGGCGATCGTCCATTCCCAAACTCTCATGGCCTCTCGACATAGCGGATAGGATCTGGTTCCCCCCTGTTTGTTGATATACCAGACTACTGACATGTCTGACTGAATCGCAATTGTCCCTAAGGGAAGAAGGGCCTGGAGTGCTTGCAATGCTAAAAGCACTGCCCTCATCTCTAGGACATTGATGTGCAACAAGGTCTCCGAGTGGGTCCACGTGCCTTGGACGGTTCGGCCCATGCAGTGCCCACCCCCCACCCGAGGCGAGAAGCATGCGTGGTCACCGTGGCTTGGGGTGGGGTCATAGAGAAGGGGCGCTCTTCCCGGAGATCCGAGGACTGGATCCACCAGAGTAGGGATTTCTTGCAAACCTTGCTGAGGGAGATAGATGCACTTAGCGGATGTTGCAGGGTGGACCAATGAACCTGCAAGGTCCATTGTAGGACTCTCATGTTTCGACGAGCTAGAGGTGACAGACTGATGGCTGCAGCCATGGAACTTAGCGCCCTCAGGATCAATTCTGCTGGAGGAGCCAGGGATTGTAGGAAGGCTAGCACGTGGAGTGTCAAAGTTCGAAGCCTGTCCGGAGTTAGGAAGGCCCTCAACAGGTTTGTGTCTAGCCTGGCCCCTATGAAATCCAAGGATTGAGTTGGTTGAAAGGAGGATTTCTTGAGACTGATTGAGATTCCAAGATGAGAGGCCAGAAGGAAGTAATTCCTGGCTGAACAGAGTAGATGCCTGGTGGGGGCAGTCAGGAGCCAGTCGTCTAGATACGGAAAGACCTGTATTCCCTGAAGCCTCAGGTGGACCGCTACAACTGCCATCACTTTGGTGAACACCCTGGGGGCTGTGGTGAGACCAAAGGGAAGGACCCTGAACTGATAGTGGCTGGCTCCCAGCCGGAAGCGGAGAAACCTTCTGGATCGTCTGTCCATCAAAATGTGGTAGTACGCATCATTGAGGTCTATAGAGCACATCCAGTCGTTCTCCTGCAGGAGTGGGAGAATGGATTGAATGGTGACCATCCGGAACTTTTCTTTGGCAACTGACAGGTTTAGAGTGGACAGGTCAAGGATTGGTCTTAAGTCCCCCGTCTTTTTTGGCACCAGAAAGAACCTGGAGTAGAAGCCTGATCCGGATTGATCTTGGGGGACGGGCTGGATTGCTCTTTTTTTCTAGCAGCTGCTTTATTTCTGTGGCTGCTGCCTCCCTTTGATTGGGTGGGACATCGGGGAGGCTCCGGGATCTGAGAGGGAGATTCAGAAAGGGGATAGTGTAACCTCTGGATATGATTCGAAGCACCCAGCGATCCATTGTAATGGACTCCCAAACTGCTAGGTGCCTTGAGAAATGCCCCCCGACTGCCTCCACAGTGGAGCAGTCGGGTAACCCCTCAGGGCTGCTGCATGGGCCGATCCAAAAAAGGTTCTCTCGACCCAAAATTCTTTGGTCCCCCTCTGCCTCTGCCTTTAGTAGCCGCTCTAGGATCTGAGAGCAGTCCCTTCGGATCAGAGGCATGGACCTGAGCCAGTGCCGATGCAATCAGATCTGAAGGGCCAGTATGCTCCGACCGAGATGGAGCCGAAGAAACACTGACACCTCCAGATCCGAAGCTCAGCTCATGGCTCCGAGAGCACGGATCCAAAAATGGACCCGACAAACTCGAGGGTGCGGACGGAGCCGAAGTAGGGTGTACCATCGGCACCGAGCCTCCCCCGGCTCCGATGCTGCCTGGATCCGACGGCTCCGAACCCCGGTAGTGGGTCGGAGAAGGAGCAATCGGCGAGAAGAATGGGGTCAAGCTCCCCCCCAAAGGGGGGGAGGCAGGAGCACTCCCATCTGCAGTTGGGCCTGGAGAAACCTACTCATCATCCGGTCCATATCTGCATCAGACAAACTTTGCTTCGATCTAGATGAGGCCACCGAGGCTGGCCTGGAGTGCCGCCTCGAAGACCTCGAAGGCGACCAGGTCTCCTCCTCCGGATCCGGGGAAAAGCGAGGTGAATGGAGCCGGGAAGGAGAAGGCCCGGACGTTCTAGGAGAGGCTAAATGTTTAGCTGGCGGAGCCGAAGAGGAAGCTTCAGCCTGCCGCTTGTGGTGCTTCTCCTTCCTTTTCTCCCTCCTAGATTCCCTCTCCTCCTGAGCCATGGTGGGAGGGTGAGTCCCGGCCAGGGGAGCAGGGATGGAAGGTGGGACAGCTGCGGTCGCAGCCGGTGCCACCGAGGGAGAAGAGGATGAAGCTGAGTCCGGGGGCAGAAGTCCGGCCAGAATCAGCTTTGACCTCCTGTCCCTCAAAGCCCTGGGATTGAAGGCTACACAAATTGTGCAGCCCGAAGAGAGATGGTCAACCCCAAGGCAGATAGCACACCGAGTGTGGCCATCCGCTGGGGATAGCTTATGGCCACACTCGGTGCATTTGGAAAAGAAAGCTTTAGGGGCCTCAGCCATGGTAATAAGATAGGCCCAACCCGCACACACCTTCACACACACGGGGGAGGGGGAAGACTAAACTAACAAACAAAAGGAAAATTTACCAACAAGATTAGCAATTTAACAGAAAATGGGAAACAACACTCACTCGTCTATAGATTAAACTAAAAAACTAGGTCAAAAAAGGTACTTTTTGTAAAACTCACAAAACCCTACGCTTGGAAACTCATTCTAGATGCTTGAATAAGCCGCGGCAAACAAGATCTGAGGACAGAGAGGGATGGCAGGGGGTTATGGGTAAGGGGGAGGAGCTTGGAGCTCAGATCTTAGCTGAATAAAGCTGCCGGCTCGTATCCGATTTGGATCCGATACCCACAGGTTGATGAACAAATGAAGTTAACTACTTCAGATCTCATGTTTTATAAAATGTTTATGGTATCCCAAAAAGAAAAGAGTAGCTCTAACTCATCACATTAGACCCTGAAAACAAGGAGGATTGAACTTCTCAGAAATAGAAACATATATAAAAGCATCTGTGCTTAAAACTACAATAGACTGGATAAACCCAAATTATTTTGCCAACTGGAAAGAATTAACAATGGCTATATTAACAAATTAATTTAATCTGTTAAAAAGGTTTTTAATAGTAGGCAAATAAAAAAACCCTGGTACATACTATGCATAAGTATACAATATAACATAACAAAACCTTCTAAAATAACACTGATTAATCACTACATCAGTTCCTTCAGGAAACTTATCAATGCAAACATAGATCTAAAACTTTGGTTTGACCTTTTAACCCCATTTGCCATCACCAAGAACTTTCCTCACAAAATATATAGGGAAACAATAACCTCCTGGGAACAAAATGGATTCTTATGCTGCTTTCAATGTGTAAATAAATTAAATGTTTTAGATATACATATGATAAAAACTGCTTACAATATTCCAACACAGGACTGGTTAACCTTACAAAGCATTCTAATGTACACTCAAGATTTATGCAGATTAATTAATAATTCCTCATTTAAAGATATTCCAAATCTAGTAAGTTTTCTGTATGAATTTATATATAATAGTGAAAAGAAAAATTCCATTTCAAATCTATATAAAGAGTTAATAACATATAAAACAATTACCAAACCATCATACTGGTAGTTCTTAACACAAGGTCAGTCATTGCAGTTAACAAAAGAAATTAAAACTAACATCTTACTATCAGTTAATTACGCCTGTAACACACAGTACTGGAAAATATTTAACTGGAAATACTTACATAGAGCATTTCTAACACCAGATAGAATTAAAAAGATCAGTACTACTACAAATGTTTTTTTACCGGAGGTGTGAAAAGTCAAATAAAGCAGACTGGATTCATATTTTTATGAATGTAATAAAATTAAATAATATTAGAATGGAATCAATCATTTTTACAAGCTTTATTTAATGAAGCCTTTACCTTAACTAAAGTATTGATTATACTAAATGTAAATGAAGGTCCCTACCTGAATAAGACAAATATGTATTTGTTATGGACAATACTTGCTATATCTATGAAATGCGTAACCAGAAGGTGGAATTCAAATAAACCCCCGACCTTGGAAGAATTCACTGCATCGATGGAAATAAAAATCAAAGAACTACGAATCTATCCCAGGCCATTGGTAAATAATACTTGGAAGAAAGTTATATCTTTGTTGGACACACTGCAATAATCAATACTGTATCTCTGATAACTGATTTGCTAATTCTATATTTAATAACATACAGTGTATATAACTGAAAGTCAGGCTATTGTAAATATTGTATATAGTTGTTCAAAATATTTAAAAATATTATGTAAATGTTATTTTAATTGAAAATAAAAAAAAATATTTGAGGAAAAAAATATTCCATTTTATTTAGGTTGGTTTGCCGGATATTAGTTAAGATGGGAGAGACATATAAGAGGATGAATTGGAGATGGGTCCTTGCAGTGGTTGCTTTGGTGTTATTAGTCATAAAGTGTTTATTCCTATAAAGGAGTCCAAGTTTTTTGTTAACTTTCTTGATGGTTTGAGCAATGTAGATGTCGAATTTAAGATTGTTGTCAATTTCAACACCTAGCAGTTTTGTGTGTGTGATAGGGATGATTTGAGTGTTGTCTTTGGATTTGATGGAGAAGTTATCACTTAGGGGTGGTGGTTTTCCTGGGCCAAATATAATAAGTTTGTTTATTTTTTGGGATTGAGAAGAAGTTTGATATTGAAACATGTTTCTGTGAGATTGAAGTAGTTCTGGGTTAAGGATTTAAGTTCATGTAGTGTGGAGGCGGCACAAATAAGGGTGGTGTCATCTGCATAATGTACTACTAACACAGAGGGTGAGGATAAAGTGATGTGGTTAGTATACAAGGAGAACAGTAAGGGACCGAGACTAGACCCTTGAGGGACTCCTATGGTAACTGACAATAGGGGGATAGTTGGTCTTTCCACAGAACCGTTTGTTGATGGCCAGATAGGTAGCTGTTAAAACAAGCAATAGAGGAGGGGCTTATGTTT
>NC_056733.1:563678893-563748893 GCF_019279795.1 Protopterus annectens
AAAGAGAAATCTTGATGAGTGGATGGGAAATAGAAAATTCACCCCGAGGATCACTCCAGTGGCTCTACTCGACAGAGGCACTGGGAACCAAGGTCGGGTGGCAAGATGCCAGGGTAATCCTATGGGCTATGCTTGTAAAGGCTCCAGGGCCATTAGCCTAGTACACACCTATGAACTTATGAATAACTTGCCTTCCGACAACGTATAAACTATACACCGGAACTGATGCCAACAGAGTTTATGTCATTTAGAAGAAAATTCGATCATGGTAATAGAACAAAAGGATAATAAAAGAAAGTTACATGGAACAAGGGATCATTTGTTGCTAAATAAAGTCATAATAGAGAACTGTAAAAAGGGCAAGAGGGTAAGAATCTAAGTATGGCATAGATTGACTACAAAAAAGCATTTGACTGTATCCCACATTCATGGACAAGAGAGTGCTTAAAAATATATAAGATACACCTTACACTGATCGATTACATTACAGTGACCATGAAACAGTGGCAGACCACTTTGCAATTAAGCCATTATAAAGGACAAATTATTATCCCAGGGATAAAAATTCTAAGGGGGATATTCCAGGGTTACTCCCTGTCACTGTTGCTATTTTGTCTTGCCCTTAACCCTTTAAGCTGTCTACTTAACAGATTAGATAATGGCTACAATTTGGCTCATAGAAAACAACAAAGTGTAAAGACTTCTCATCTTCTCTTTGTCGATGATTTAAAAATTTGCAGTTCGTCAGATGAGGAATTGAAAGCACAACTGCAAGTAGACAACACTTTTTCAGATGATATAACAATGTCACTTGGTCTTGATAAATGTGCAAAAGCAACCTTTAAAGCAGGAAAGCTGCTACACCAAGAAAACATCAGTTTGGGGCAATAACGTGATGTAAAAGAACTTGAGCAAGAGGGAGTGTATAAGTATTTGGGAACTGATGAAGGATCAACAATAAAACATGAACAAATGTGAATAAAACTTAGTAAGGAATATTGTAGGGGACTTAAATTAATCCTGAAAATAGCAGTGACATCAAGGAACAAAATTCATGCTATAAACAAATTTGCTCTTCCTGTCCTAAATTACGTTTTTTGAGTGACTGACTAGCCCCAAAAGGTGCTGGATAGATTAGACAGCAAAACAAGAAGGATGCTTCATGCTCATCAAATGATTTATAAAACTCAGTGCATACCAAGATCATATATTCCCCAATCCGAAGGAGGGATGGGAGTCCTTGAAATGTATTACGTATAGATCTGCAATCATGGAACTGCATACATATCTGCTGACCTCACAAGACCCAAATGTAGTGAAAGTTTTGAAACATAAGGAGAATAAATCTAAGATGACTTCCCTGCTTAGTCTAGCAGAAGTATATCGGCATCAAGCGGGAATGGAAATTAAACCAGAAATTTATAAAAATCAGGCAGCAACTGAATGTGCAAAAAAAAACAAAAGAAAGAATATAAGGTGAAGGATCAGATGACAAGGCAAGAAATGTGGAAAAGGCATAAATATAGTTGCAAGTATAGAAAACTCCTGAAAGAACCTCATGTTGATCGGGATTGAACACAGGAATGGTTAAGAGGTGAATTCAAATCAAAAAATGAAAGGTTAATATTGGCACCCCAAGATAGTGGGCTACGTACATTGGCTTACAAAGTCCATTAAACACGTGGGAGAAACAGACAAATGTAGGTTTTGTAAAACAGAATTGGAAACAGTTGCACACCTTGTTGCTGGTTGTGATACACTAATGGCAGAAGTACTGTATACTGAAAGGTATAATAACGTGGCAAGACTGTTGCACTGGGGATTGTGCAAACATTATAATACTGACGTATCTGAAAAACATTGGAAACATGAGCCACAAAGCATCATAGAAAACGATGAAGCCTACATCACATGGGATCACCCATTATCAACAGTTCAAAAGACAGATGCAAGAAAACCAGACATAATGGTCCATGAAAAGAAGACAAAAGTAGCATTGATCATCGAAATCGCTATACCCAACGACTACAGTGCCTTGCATACAGAGAGACACAAAGTCATAAAATATCAGGATTTGTTGGCAGAAACAATACCAATGTGGAAGAAAGATACACAATTCCAAAAGTAGTAAGAGCAACAGGTTTTAAAGAAAAGAATCTACAATCGTATTTAGTTATGTTACCAATATATGCAACTCCGCTCGAATTGCAGAAGGAGTCATTACTGGCCACATTGTGGGTGCTACGAAGAGCACTTCTGGCTAACATCAAAGACTGAAACAATGCTAATTTTGTGAACCTTAATCATACTTTAACTTAAGAATGGGGTCCATTCCCATCATGGTATTAGAAACCCAAAAGACTTGGAAAAATTAAAAAAGGGAGAAAAAAGATTATATAGGAATGAGAGGTGTACCAACTGGTTCACTGAGAGAGTAGCCGATGTGTGGAATAGACAAACAAGTTACATTAAAGCAAGCACTAGTTTTGATATTTTTACAAACAACCTGGACACTTATTATGGGTATAACTGTTTTGGTATATTGGCAGGCTAGAAGGGCATTATTGTCAATGCCTGAAATATCTGCATGCGTATATCAGAGTAATTTAGGAATAAAATGAACGCAGTCAGGTACCAGAGGCTGTTTAAGATGGCCATGTCTCACAATACAGCTTTTTTTCTCTAAATGGGAATAAAAGTATCTTAATCAGGAAAATAACTTTCTTGGGTGGCGTAAGCCAGGGAACCTTGTTGGCTAGGCTTACGTAGGCCCTTGGGCCGATAGCCTAGTACCTACCTTTGAACCTATAATCCTTACACCTAATGTGACTCATACAAAGGGGACTTGAAATGCACTCTAGGAAGAAGAAAGAGAGTCTGTAAAATAAGATCACATTAGTATGACCTGCTCCATGATGGCTATTTATCTGTAAAACTTTCTGTACTACAGTAAACACACCTACAGTATGGAATACAAAGATACAATACAAAAACATATTTTTAACTTTCAGGTTGAGGTTTCTCATCAAAGAATAATCTTCATCTGTATCTGCAAACGTTTTAGCTTTTCCTGCTCATTTGTTTCAACAAAATGAATATTCCTCTGCTGTGCTCTTTTCCATTTCAAATACGTTCTATCAAAATTATTACTACCTCAGCAGAGACTATATATTTTCTTTTCAGCTCTAAAGTGCACCATTTTATATCTAAAGTCACAATACTTACAGAAGATGCTATCTGGTTGTCTATGGTTTCTTTATTTTTCTTACATTTAATATTTTTGGGCTTCATTTTCACCTCATTTTCCTATACAATCTCATTTTAAATTTTCACCCCATTTTCTTGCACTGTCTCAGTTTTACTTCACACAATTATGGAAGGCTTTTAAGTTGCACATTTTGCACATGTGTATGACTTTTTCCAGTGTTAAATAAGCTTCTCTTTGTAAACTGATCATTTCTGATTCTAGACTATTCTATCTCTTTTCAGAAATTCAGATGAGTCATGACATTCACAGTCTTTGGATCTATGCCTTAAATTAGTGAGTTAAGTATCTGTAGTTTCCTAAACTCCTAGCTATCTAGTAAAAATAAATGCCTTACATAGAGTAGATGCTTCATATCCTCTTTGGCTCACAATATATATGTATACTATAGGTTTGCCTTTCTCCTTTTTAAAGGAAAAGGTGTTAAATACCTTGATGGCTTCCTCATCTGTGGCAAACAGAAATATATAGCACATCAGGTCCTTCCTGGCTTGTCCCTAAAACATCAAATCCAGCTGTGATGATCCACCACTGGACCACTAATCAAGGAGCCTCAATCCTCACCACTGGGACCTGTAGGGATGTTCACAGCCAGGATAACAGGTAACCACACAGTATTTCCAGATGCAGCTCTCTACATCAAGTGCAATTTTCCATAAGAGCAGACAGAGGCCACAGGCAGCCTGGGGCTGATTTCTCCCTCTTTCTCCAGATCCCCAATAAAACTCCCCACTGGCACAGCTATAAAGTTGAGATCTCAGCTGACTGTCCATGCCAAGACCTCCAGCACCCTCTCTGTCCAACCTGCCCAAGTAGCTGACACATACACACTCTTCGAGATTTGATTTACACACACACACACACACACACACACACACACACACACACACACACACACACGTCTCTGACAAAGAAAAACAATATCTAAACTAAGCTTCACTATATTCCTGCCTGAATTTAAGAGAATTATACTATTCCTTACTAACTTACTTAATAGAGCAAGGCATATGATGTGGTGAGTGGTTCTTCTTGTTGTTGTCAGGTCCAAGACAGAATACAGAATGCTCTGTCTCACTAAGAGACTTCTTAAAACAATATCTAAAATATTACTGATGGGATAGCTTGCAGAATGACATCATTTCAGGTCATTGGACTTCTAGATCCCATGCAAAACACCCATTGCTGGAAGCTGGCAGGACTTAGCACCTACCTGTAAAAGTACACACACAGAGGCTTTTGCTCAGATCTTTGGCAGGTGCTGGAAGTCATACAACAATTGCATACCTCCACACACTTCCAGAGTGGTAATTAGTTCACCCTAAAGACAATACAAGAAGCTTCCTAATACAGACTTTCTGTCTCTGGCTGCACTGAAACTTGTGAGATAGCATCTTTATGGTCTAACCTATAAAGTGATTAAATTTCAGATATTTTTCTAAAGTTGGCTTTACTGAGGTGAACCCTCTAGTTTCCTCAGTTAAAACATATCCATTTAAACAGTTGCAATAGAGCATGTACATTTTTGTTCTCTCTAGTAGGCACACTGTGCATACATTTCAAACACAAGCACTTTACAAATACTTCTTCAACACAAAATCTTTACAAAGCAGTTTGATATACACATGACATATAGTTCTAATACATTTGTAACACCAGCATCTTGTATGAATCAGTTTGATATTCACAAATGAGATATAACAAATGTGCTGCTTTTGAATAAAGGAAGCACGCAAGGTGTCCTCTTTCCCCTTTATTACTTGCTTTACATTGAGAGCCACCGGCAAAGTAAATAAAGGATGCACATATTCAAGGATGTAATAGGTATGGTACTGTATTTGATAAATCCAGAAAAGTTAAACCTTATTTGCAGATGATATTTTGTATTTGATAAATCCAGAAAGAGCCATTTTGATGTTATAGAACACCTTGAGACAGTTTCATCTTTTCAAGATATTAAATGAATGAATATTAAACAGAGGCTATGGCAGTATACCGCATAACCACATATAAAAATTAAGGTTTGACAATACCCGTATTTATGGGCACAGGACATGAAGTATTTAGGTGTATGGATTAAAAGGATGCTGTAATTGCAGCTAAAGATATGTGGGAAGAGACTAAATAAAAGATAATACAAAAACAAACTAGAAACTCTTGATCATGGATATGGACAGTAACATACAAGCACTGGAAATCCTTTTAGGCTCTAATTTTATATATAGGTCCGGCAAATTTTTATCAGCTAAAGGAGTTGTGGACAATAATTAATAAATAAATAGTTGGAGGAATTATTTGGGAGGGGAAGGTGGCAAGAGTTAAGTCAGATAAGCGGATTCTCCCCATAAGAAAAAGGAAGTTTAAGACTGTCTGATCAGAAGGGATATTTTAGTGCTTTGCATTTAAGACTCATATACATAATACAAACAGAAGGTTATAAATCAAAGAGGAAGGGGATGATGATAAAAGAGGAAATTTCATTAATAAGGAGAGGCTAGGATTTTGAATACAGGTCCTGAAGAAGAAGAAATAAGAAAAAGAAGGAGGAGGAGGTGAAGGAGGAGAAGAAGGAGAAAAAGAAGGAGGAGAAGGTGAAAAAGGAGAAGGTGGAGAAGGAGAAGAAGCAGAAGGAGAAAAAGAAGGAGAAGATGCAGAGAAGAAATAGGAGAAGAAGAAGGCAGAGAAGAAGAAGGAGAAGAAGGCGGAGAGAAAGGAGAAGCAAATGAAGAAGCAGAAGGAGGAGAAGAAGGAGAAGGAGAATAAGAAGGAGGAGAAGAAGGAGAAGGAGAAAAAGAAGAAGGAGAAGTTGCAGAGAAGATGTAGAAGAAGGAGAAGAGGTGGAGAAGAAGGCTGAGGCAGAGAAGAAGGAAAAGAAGGCGGAGAAGGAAAAGAAGAAGCAGAAGGAGAAAAAGAAGAAGGAGAAGATGCAGAGAAGAAGAAGGCAGAGAAGGAGAAGAAGGCGGAGAGAAAGGAGAAGCAAATGAAGAAGCAGAAGGAGGAGAAGGAGGAGAAAAAGGAGAATAAGAAGGAGAAAAAGGAGCGATGGAGTAGGAGGAGGAGACAGAGTAGGTGGAGAAAAAGTAGGAGGAGAAGAAGAAGGAACAGAAGAAGAAGGAGAAGAGTAAGAAGAAAGTGAAGAAAAAGCAGAAGAAAGAGAAGAAGGAGAAGAAAGAGGAGAATAAGGAGAAGGAGAAGCAGAAGAAGCAGAAGGAGAAGAAGCAGAAGCAGTAGAAGAAGCAGAAGAAGCAGCAGAAGCAGAAGAAGCAGAAGAAGCAGCAGAAGCAGAAGGAGAAAAAGAAGCAGCAGAAGAAGGAGGAGAAGAAGCAGCAGAAGAAGGAGAAGAAGCAGAAGAGGCAGAGAAGAAGGAGAAGAAGAAGGTGGAGAAGGAGAAGAAGAAGGTGGAGAAGAAAAAGCAGAAAGAAAAAACAAGCAGAAGAAGGAGAAGAGGCCGAGAACAGGAAGAAGAAGGCTGAGAAGAAGAAGGAGAAGAAGACAGAGAGAAAGGAGAAGCAGAAGGAGCAGAAGAAGAAGGTGGAGGAGAAGAAGGAGGAGAAGGAGAAGAAAAAGAGGAGGAGAAGAAGGAGCAGGAGAAGAAGTAGGAGGAGGGAGAAGAAGAAGAAGGAGGAGAAGAAGGGAAAGGAGGAGAAGACAGAGAAGAAGAAAGAGGAGGACGAGAAGAAGAAGAAGGAGGAGAAGGAGGATAATGAGGAGAAGAAGCAGAAGGAGAAGAAGGACAAGGAGAAGAAGAATGAGACAAAGGAGGAGGAGGAGAAGAAGCAAATGAGAAAAAAGAGGACTAGGAGAAGAAAATGAAGAAGGAGAAAAAGAAAAAGAAGGAGAAGAAGGGGAACAAGAAGAAAACAATAAGAAAAATAAGGAGAAGGAGAAGAAGGGGAACAAGAAGAACAAGAGTAGAAAAATAAGGAGAAGAAGAAAAAGGATAAGAAGAAGAAAAAGAAGAAAAAGGAGAAGAAGAAAAAGAAGGAGAAGAAGAAAAATAATAATAAGAAGATCATACCCATAAAGTATTCCAAGAACTAAGGCAACATGGGAATGGGGAAAGAAGATTTACCAATAGGGATGACTGCAATTAAGGGTATAGCAAATAACAAGAGGGAGCTGGAATTTACTGGAGGGAATCAGCAAAGGAACCAATGTACTGGGAGCAAATAACTACTGAGGAAAGGTAACAGAGTGGGATGCAGCCAAGCAGAACTTTGGACTGCAGGTTAGAGACTACCTTCCTTACCAGGGACTAATAACAGGATATAGGTAAAAACAGTAATAGACAGGGGAATGTTTAAGTGAAAGACAAGCTATGGTATACTTTTCAGTTGAGTCTAGAACAGAAGCAGCTGCTTAAAAAGGGATAACGATGAGGTAGATTAAACATTGCATGATAACTAAAAGAAACAAATACAGGCAGTTAGAAAAGATTGGAATGAGTGGAACAATAAAAACACATATGTATGCCTCCAAATACACAATAACGTCCAAAGGGTTTAGGATTTTTCTTGGACACGTTTGCTATCATAATTTTATACCACAAGCAGACTTCACAGAATTTTTCCAAAGTAGAAAGCAAATGCACGAGGTGTGATGGTAAAGGCAGAAGTGACTAGAAATGCGTGCTGGAAATGTAATGAGTTGGCATTAGCTTTCAAATGAATCAGGGACAAACCTCATCAGAACTGGGGCAAATTCAGAAATAACCAAGGACAATCACAGACACTTTTTAAAATGCTAGTACTACTACCTTGAGATGTTGACAGGCTTGGACAGTGTGAATTAATACATATTTTCTGAATGTAAAGAAGTCTACACATTTAATCACTGTTATTATTTACTCCAAAGGTCGCCAGTTTTACAACGGATTAAGAGGGACAGAGCTAAAATTTGAATCTTACCTTTTTTGCCAGCTGGCACTTCTGGTATGGGATCTGGCCGTCAAGTATCAAGTGACTCTTCAGGCAGTTTATATTCCTTCAGATCAGAACATTGTGGCAGATACTATGAGCAGGTCCTTCACTCAATCTCATGAATGGATGCTTCACAGGGATGTGTTTCTGGACATTGTTCACCAGTGTGGTACTCCTCAAGTAGATTCCTTTGCCTCCCCGCTGGATAGACAACTTCCTCTGTTTTGTGCCAGAGTTCCAGGTCCTCTGGTATGGAAGGTGGATGCCCTCTCATTTTCTTGGACGGGGATGTTTCTTTATGCCTTTCCTCCTCTTGCTCTCATTCTGAGAGTCTTGATCAAGATTCAACAGGATGCACCCAAAATCTTGTTGGTGACTCCCTTTTGGTCACGACAGCATTGGTTCCTTCTACTTCTACATCTAGCCAAGCGCAATCATCACAAGTTACCTCACAGGGTGGATCTACTCACAAAAGACAAGAGATCTCTCATCCATTCCCACATGTCCACGCTTCAACTGACACTGTGGGTGATAGGGTTTTTACCCCTCATAGACACCTTTTTTTCTGAGGATGTGCTTCAGGTCCTGCAGGAGGCCATGAAACCTACTATTAAGAAATCCTACTTAACTAAATGGAAGAGGTTTTCTATTTGGTGTCTTTCTTGTGACCTGGACCCACTTATACTGTGCATGTTCCTTTGGTTCTCTCTTACTTGTGTGAGTTGCTCAATGCTGGTTTGGCCTATTCTTCTATTAAGGCCCACTTATCAGCTCTTTCTGTTTGTCTGCCTTTAACTCCCCTTTCAGCTTCTAGATTTGGGGCTAAGCAATTTCTTAAAGGCATCCTTAATATTAGACCTCACAGGAAGCCTGTTCCTCATCCCAGGGATGTTAATTTCGTTCTGAAGAAATTGACTCCGACTCCTTTTGAGGCTGCTGTTTCAGTTCCCTTGCAATACTGTTCTTGGAAAACAGTTCTTTTGTTAGCTCTTACTTTTGCCAGCAGATGTCTGAGTTGCAAGTCCTTATGGCTTGCCCACCTTTTTTGATATTTTATGAGGACAGGGTGCCTTTGCGTACTAATCCTTCTTTTATGCCCAAGGTGGTTAATGAGTTGTCACTTAAATTAGTCTATTCATTTGCTTACTTTTTTCCCCTCTCCACAATCCGAGAGTGAGAGGATGCTGTATTCCTTAGACATGCATAGACAGCTCAGATTTTATTTGGATAAGAATAAAGCTATCAGAAAATCTGATCCGTTGTTTGTTTCCTTTCATCCTAGGTCCTTAGGATTGGCTGTTTCCAAGAAAACTATTTCTACTTGGATTTCGAAGGCTATTTCTTTTTGTTACACTTTTCATGGCAAGAGCCTTCCTTCTTCTGTAAAGGCTCATTCTACTAGAACTGTGGTTTGTTCTGGTGCTTTTTTCAAGGGTTCAGACACTAATTCTATTCTTGAAGCAGCTACCCGGACTTCTCTGCATACCTTTATCAAACATTACAAGTTGGATGGTAGCTCCAGAGCTAGAGCTGGTTTTGCTAATGCCATTCTTCATGGCTTCTTAGAAGGTTCTACTGCTGCTTCCTCCTCCCAAGTTTCTTCTTGAGCGTTGGCACTCTCCCATAACTAATGAATACTGCAGCAGTGAATGTAAGGACATAGTACAACTGTGTAAAATCTTGCCATAATGGTAGATGTCCTTGCCTTCACCACTGCACTATTCACTCCCTACCTCTATCCCCCTAGTCCTTTTTCCTTACTGGATGTGCAGGTTGTGTTTGGTTTTCCTTGGCCTGCTCTTCCTACTGGGGCAATCAGTTTTGAGGATGGTATGACTGATCGGCAACTTTGTGCCCTATACTACATGAGTAGTGTGTAGGTGACATTCAGCATACCTTAAAGCAATGGTAGACTTTGGTAGACTGGCCGGACAATGGGCTTCACGGCAGGGAATCCCATAAGTAATGAATACTGCAGTGGTGAAGGCAAGGACATCTACCATTATGGTAAGATTTACACTACTGTACTTTACTATATTACTGCATTTGTAACTTGTCACTGTTTTAAATGCAATTTAATACAGATATTTTTATAAAGAAAAAAGGAAACAGCATGTTAAAATATATATTGGCTATTCACCAGGATGCAAAAATGTGAGCTGGAATGACTGCAATTAAAATATTTTTTTTTGTCAAATAAAAAGAAAAAAATGGCAGTTAAAGTTGACTTATACAAATCTTGCTCAGTGTTACTATTGGCCTATTTGTGAAACATTGTGTTGTACAGAAATGTTACTCAAATACTCAAAATTTATTTTTCTTACTTACTAAAACATTTCTTTCTAACTGGCCTTTTTTTCTCTCCCCCTTCCTGTTGGCCTGTATGTGAAACACATCCAGTACAGAAATAATGGCACCATTATTGCAAGGCCAAAGCACAAAAAATTAGCATGAATATCCCAAGCAATTTTGCTTCTGACACAATTTCAGATTTATAACTGAAAGACTAGTTAAAATATACTGTTTGTTCTGTTCAGGGTAGCATACAGAGAGAGAGACATTAGGGAGATACTTATTTGCAATGGTGATGGACAGGTTGACAGACGAGATCAGACAGGAGTCCCCGTGGACTATGATGCTTGCAGATGACATTGTGATCTGTAGTGAGAGTAGGGAACAGATGGAGGAGACCTTGGAGAGATGGAGATCTGCTCTAGAGAGAAGAGGAATGAAGGTCAGCAGGACTAAGACAGAATATATGTGTGAGAATGAGAGGGAGGATAGAGGAATGGTGAGGATGCAAGGAGTAGAGGTGGCAAAGGTGGATGAGTTTAAATACTTAGGATGAATAGTTCAGAGTAATGGTGAGTGTGGATGAGAGGTGAAGAAGAGAGTACAGGCAGGATGGAGTGGGTGGAGAAGAGCGTCAGGAGTGATTTGTGACAGACGAGTACCAGTAAGAGTGAAAGGGAAGGTCTACAAGAGGGTAGTGAGACCAGCGATGTTATATGGGTTGGAGACAGTGGCATTGACAAAAAGGCAGGAGTTAGAGCAGGATGTGGCAGAGTTAAAGATGTTAAGATTTGCACTGGGTGTGATAAGGGTGGACAGGATTAGGAATAAGTATATTAGAGGGTCAGCCCAGGTTTGAAGGTTTGGAGACAAAGCAAGAGAGGCAAGATTACGTTGGTTTGGACATGTGCCAAGGAGGGATGCTGAGTATATTGGGAAAAAGATGCTAAGAATAAAGCTACTAGGTAACCAGAAAAGAGGAAGGCCTAAGGTAAGGTTTATGGATGTGGTGAGAGATGACATGCAGGTGGTTGGTGTGACAGAGCAAGATGCAGAGGACAGGAAGAAATGGAAACAGATGATCCGCTGTGGCAACCCCTAACGGGAACAGCCAAAAGAAGATGATGATGACTCCAGAGTAAAGATCCAGTCCAGGTCACAAGTCACCCCAGATTATTAAGCTTTTAAAGAAACACCGCTCAGATACACTACTTTTGACAATAATAATCATACAAAATTGGTTACAAAGTATGCTGACAATAAATAGTTTCATAATTTTGTAAATAATCCAAATGTGAAAACTTGTTTTAGTAGCAAATGCAGTAAGATTTAGCATGGAGATATAATATACCATTGATTTATACAACACTGTGAGGCATTTAGACTGCTGTCATTAGGTAAATACATGAGTGCACACACAATGCACATTTAAACAAGAGAATAAACAACTGATGAGCAAAACGGAATTTTTACTTACAAGTTCAAGGAAGTTGAAGGTTTTAGCTATTACTACACATATCTATGAGGAGCAGCAGTAATGAATTTTCAAGTCACATGAAAGGTTAGAAATAATTCATACAAACTTTACCAAAGGGAGTGGAAATTATTTATTTATTTATTTTATTTTACATTTGTTTACCAGGAAAGTCCGACTGGATAGATGTCCATTTTCAGTGGAGGCCCGGGGAGAAAAGCTCCAGAAAGCAGAGTACAAATACATTAGGAACAATACAAACATTCAGAGATAAGTATAATACGCAGTTTCCAGTAGGGTTACAAACTTAGATAAAACACAGTAGACAACATAAAAATCACGCGGCTTCAGTTTCAGACAACAATACACGCAGTTATGGGCTAAGTCCCATCAAGAATTCATACATTTATTAGAGTATATAATTGAAATGCTTAGGGAGAGTTTGCAGAAACAGCAGGAGGTGATTAGTCGGGGTTTAAGGAAGGACATTGCCAATGTTGTTGGAAGTGTATTACTTATTTATTTTACATTTGTTTACCGGGGAGTCTGACTGGAGACAGCTGTCCGTTTCCAGCTGAGGTCTGGGGAGAAAAGTTCCAGAACAATTGCTAAATACTATACATAAGATAGTTACATAAGCATTGTGGTTTACACATACAGTTATAAAATATAGCAGATAACATATGATTGCATAAGATATTTACATAAGCATAGTGGTTTAGACATATGATTAAAAGTATAGCAGGTAGTATCATATGATTGTTGTTCATACAATATGTTTAGTAGAGATAATCTTGAAGATGTACTGAAGATAAGACAAGAAAGGAAATGTTATCATATGGAAGAAGACAGATGCAGATAAACTTGCAACCCATAATGTACAAAAGCGAAAACAGGGCCAAGTTAATACTTTACAAAATTTATAAAGAAAACTATCTCCAGAAAAATTAGGTCTTAAACTAAGGGCTTTTTACAATATGACTAGATGACTTACAGAACATTAGGTTTAAGAGAGAAAAGTACTTACATTCTAGATTGTAAAAACAGTTTTTACAATAAGATGTTTCATTATGGATAATATTTCCAGGAAAGAAAAGACTATTTAAAATGAAAATGCCTTTAACAATACATTAGATTAATATAGTGGCATATGTATGTCTTTTGGCTTATCCTGGTTAGGGGTCGCCACAGCAGAACTCTGGTCCGCTAATGATTGGCAGTTGATATTTACGGTGCTGAGTTGCCAGCCCGACATCAGATTAATATAGTGGCATATACAATCTTAAAACATATAGGCAGCACACTGAGGACTGCATAGTCATTGACCAGTCAACAGTTCATTTTTTTTTATTCTTCCTGTAATATCAATATAGCTGTATGCAGTAGTCCATGTGAAGTTTTATCAGAGATTTGTGCAACAAAATAATGAAATATAATTTGTGCTTGCCTTCCCAATGCAAATATTTGGCTAACTTTTCCCATAGCTTCCTCCAACTTTATTACATTTACTTATTTTCATTTTACATATATGCTGTCTGAGTAAGCCCACTGGACAAATGGTCCCTTTTCAGTGGTGGGCCGGGAGCACTGTCTGGTTAAGTGACTTGCTCAGAGTCACACAGAAGGCAACTGGAAGTGGAAGGAGTTAAGTCTTGTGCCATGGAAATAGGAAGCAGCTCAATAACAGTTCAAAGCTTTAGTCCTCTGTGCCAACTGCTAAACAAGATAGATTGTGGGCAACAACTGTTTCCTGATCTCTCTCTTTCTTCTGCTTCCCTAGATACATCTACTTCAATCCTGCCACCCAAAGTTATCTGTCTGCTTACTAGCTTGCTGATGCAGTAAAGCATAGTTGAGGAGTAAACCAGATGTCAAAAGGTCATCAAGGAATAAGTATTAAAAACAACAGGTCAGAGGACAGTTGCCCCCCCGAGACAGACAGGTTTGGGAACTTCCACTGCAGAAGCATTCCCTGGTAGTGGGCAGATGTTAACTTTGGTCTCAAAAGGAATAAACAAATTACTGACATTTTAGGGCTCATGACAACAGATGCCTCATTGGACATTTGCTTGCACTAATACACTACAACATGAACAAATAGACATTCATTGTTTATTTGTTTGGTTGGTTGATTTTGGTTACTAGGCAAGACCAGCTAAATTCCATCGCAGAAGCCTGAGGAGAAAAGCTCAAGAAAAAGATGCATAACATAATAGCACAGTTTAGACAAATGTTAAAGAAAGGACAGTATACAAAAAAATCATAAAATTAATTAAAATGGAAATACCATACAAAGATGTAAAATGTAGTAAGTTCTAAGAAGTGATTTTGGGGCACATTATAGAACATCACTGCAAAAGGAAAATATCAGCATAAATGTAGTAACATTACAAAGGAGTAGAGAGTATCAAAAACATGGGAGCTACAATAAAATAACATGCGTCTCATGCTCACACAGACATGTCAACTGATAGGAGACAATTATATATACATTTCTCATGGGAATAGTGCAATAAACAAACTTCAGTAAGACATAAAACATAGAGTTGGGATCTGGCCCTGTGGGGCAGAGGGATAAAGCCCTTACTGCATCCAAGATGACCCATGTTTCAGTAGTTACCAAGGTGCTGGACGGATAGGACAGGACAGGGGAGAATAGAAATTATCATCCAATGCCGGCTCTCCCATGGGGGGGGGGGGTTGGCTAAGCTTGTTGCTGGACAGTTTTGCACTGCAAGAAGGTCTATCACTTGGTTTGGAGGTTTTGCATGTGTGGAAGTGCACATGTAGCTCTTGCAGTCAACAACTGCAGCGCTCACAAGGCTGCTTGTAGGGTGGTAGGACGTTACAGCACACTCCCTGACAGCAGTGTGACACTACATCAATGTCCTCAATCTCCTCATAGGCCCCAGATGTCAGTCGAGTTGAGCTAGGTGGGAGCTAAGAAAGGTCTGGCAGAGCCAGTGAACAAAGAGAGGAGCTGGTGGCTGTTGATGGTTAGCAGCAGGATGGGGGAGAGAAAAAAAAAAGCAAGTTGGAAAGAAATTGTTTAGTAAGTAAGAAAAGGAAATCTTGAGTATTTGGGTATTTTTATCCTGAAGATTCAGCACAGCTGTAGATCCTAGTGTGATTTAGATGTAGTCTGAGACTGGTTTTAAAAGCATTGATATTGTTTATTTGTCTGATGGTGAAAGGAATGTTTTTTCCATAGCTCAGCTATGTTTACTGAATATAAGATGCCCCCATTAAGTTGATGGATTTTTGGGATTATTTTAGAAGTTGGTCCTTTGATTCCCTTCAGTTTCTTTCATTTTATTATATTACTGGTTACTGGGGTGTTTGAGGGATGGTATAGTAATTTATGTGCCATTATGAGTTGCGCATATGATACCTGTTGTGGTAGTTCTAGCCAGTTCAAGTTCTGCAGTGGAATGCAGTGATCGGTTCAGTTTGTGAGTTTGAAGATCTGTTAACCTGTGCCAGCTGCACCACCAGATCTCACCATTAGTGACAACTCAAGACGGTTTAATATGTCAGTTGGCCACTTACAGGATGATGTGATCCAAGACATCCAGTAGGAAGGGGAACATTCATGGTGCACAATTAAGGAGATGAGCAAAAAAAAAAAATATATATATATATATATATATATATATAAATATATATATATATATATAAATCATAGCTACCAACAGTCTTTCTATGTTGAAATATTTCCAAGTGCATTGTTAAACACTGATTCCCTGGCTTACAACTACTGCTGTACCACATATGGTGTTAATTGGCAAGCAGATTGATCCAAGTGCTTTATACGTCATCTTATTTTGGAATGCAAGACCGATCAACACCAACAATGACCTCCAGTGGTTATTAACTTCTAATGAGATAACTCATCTCTTATCTAATCATCCTACTTCTCATTTGTCTGCAAGTACCCTAACTAAAATAAACCATTAAAACAACAACTGCATACAATAATTCATTAATCCCTTTGTGAAGAAATAAAAAACTTGCATATATTTTAATCTAATGTGTTGAAGGAAAATAATAGTGTTTAAGGCAATTTTTCACAGTTTAGGCAATGTATTTACTTATTCTTTTGGTAACTGGATAAATGAACTGTCTGAGCACACCCCTTTCAACTGTGACCTTAGTGCATATTAAGAATGAACGCAGTTTAATATATGCAAGCATAAACTTGAAAGGCAGGAACACAAATTGAACAAGCTTCTAGCAATACTTGTACAATGAAAGTCCCAAAGCTTCACAGTAGTTTTCAGCATCCCTGTGCTACCACGGTAAGTAAAGAAAATCAAATTAATAACGTACCCAAGATTTAAGAAGCCAACACAATGTATAACAAGGGCATTAATGTGAGTCTACAGCCAATCTTTATTATCCTGCTGTAACTCTCATTCAGAAAAGTGCACTTCTTATTTTATGTATGCTTGTCTATAACTTTAGTTTTAATTTCTCCACTGTCCCAGAATTCCCTTATTCTCCCAAAACATACTATAATCTGTGATTTATTGGAATATCTTCAAATACATTTTGCATAGCATACTGTTTGAGGTGTCCCAATGGAGAGATGAAGGAGTCCAAATGGAGAGATGTAGTCCGAATGGAGAGATAGAGTCCGAATGGAGATATAGGTCAGCAAGCAAAGGAGAGTAGTATTGCTGAAACTGATTTCATCTTCAAGTCTTGGTGAGTACCTTCTTGAGGTGGACCCTGTTTTTCACAAAATCTCACCAAAGCAACACTAATACATATACTGTATTTATAAAGCATACATCAGGCACAGAAGTAGGTTAAAAATTAAAAAAGATAGCTGGGTGCACAAGACCCAGGATAAAAAACTGACCAATCCTGTTAGGCACACTGGTGCCAAGAATGGAAAGATGACAGTACAGAATACTCAAAATACTGAAACATTCCTACAATGAGGCCGGGCCAGGCCCAGTGTGAGGATGCCTCTCCTGTTGTAGAAGTAAGTAGCAGTCCACAAAAATCACAAATACTGATAGGCCAAAACAGAGCCATAAAGACGATAAAGTTAACTATTGAGGATAAGAAAGAAATTATGTATTGTTACTATTATGCAAAAAGCCTAGAATTTCCAGACGCAAGACATACAAAACGATTAAGGCAGAAATTAGAGGAACGAAAAATACTTCCACAAGATAAACAGTCAAAAGCTTCAAATAAAAAGTTGTATTCATTTATACAACAGATTTGTGAAAAATAGTATATAGATCAAGAAACATTGATCTGTTTGGAAAAAGAAGCATCTGAGGAAATGTGAAAATATAAACAAAACATAGAGATTTTTGAAAAGACATGGGAAAGAAAGAGAGATTTGATATGGTGCAATATTTATGCAAAGGAGAAAGCCAAATTAATCAATATGAAGAAGGTAGACCCAAAGATATTCAATGAGAAATACAGGCAAAGGCATCCAGATATGGAAAATTTCACAATGAAGAAAATAATCCCTGCGATTCACAAAGTTCCGTACAAGAATAAAACGATTCTTGCAAGGAATGGCTCATGTCCATTTAGAATAGCAGTGCTCCTTGCATGTGCATGAAGGCACACTGCTGTTTAATCTAAACAGACACGAACCATAAACGAGTGCAGGGGGCATGTTTCAGCAGTGTCTGTACATGTAACATGCCCCCTTCTCTCAGAAAGTGTCGTACAGCACTTTGTAATACAGGCGAGTGTCAATGTACATAATATTAGAGCCTGGCTCTAATATTATGTACTAAACTAGTGTCCACAAACACTGAAATGTACATAGCTAACATTGCAGTGTCTGCAGACACTGAAATAAAAAGAAAAAAAAACACAAACACACCTAGAAGGCAGCAGCCTTCAAGTGCACACCCCTGAAAGTATGCACTTTTACCCTACATACATGGAAGCAGTAGGGCAAGAGGAAAGTAATAAAAATACAAAAAATGCAGTTTTTTTTCATTAAATAAAACAGAAATGCAAGTGGTGCGCGCGGTGGGCCACTATGCTTAGTCTGGCTGAAATCCTGAAAATGATAGACAGGTGCTCCTGTGATAGAAAACATCATCAAGCTGCTGTAGCGTAGTGGTACTGCCATGGTTTAATAATGTAGAGCATGCTTAGTTTGAATCCTCCATCTGCTAATTTATTTAATAAACTTTTAAGGAATTTGAATGATAGATGTCAATCATATGGCTCACGTATAGCACAGTAGGGGTGGGAATATGTAAAATATAAATGTAAAAAATAATTTATAAATTTACTGAAAAAAAAAGATTTAGGCAATGCTTTGCTATTGTAAGCATTGCTTGCCTGCTTTCAGATGTGCCTATCTGATTTAATCATTGCTATGCGGATTTGCATGGAGCTAAGCATAGTTCAGCATTTTAAAACCGGCCAATCAAGAAAAAGTGCGGAAAACTGCCATATTTAAACCACACAGGTGGGACTACAGCCATAACCATTTGGGATTGCTCAAAGCAGGACCAAAATGTCAAGTGTGGGTGAAGGTGTTCGCTTCTGAGCACAACGTTTGGGCATCCAGGAGTCCAGGGTCATGGTTGGGCTCATAGTAAAAAAACATGATGACAGTCTGCTGCAGGGCCAGTACCAGGGCTCCCAGTATAAAGCGAAAGCCTGGGACCAGCTTGCATGCAATCTCACCAGTGCCACTGGCAAAGCCCGGACTGGTGAGCAGGTACGTCACCACCACAACGACCTGAAGTGGAGGAGGGGTGCACTCTTGGACTAGTGGATCCAAGAAGCCTTAGTGCAGGATGCCCCACTTGCCTGTAAGTTTGCAGTCTTATGTATCTCTAAGTATGAAAAAAGTTAAACTTCTGACTGTGCAGGTGTGATTAATGTGTCATCTCTCCCCATACAGCTGCTGTGGAGAGGTCCCAGAATGTCGAGGCTCATGCCCAGCGACTGTCCGGCTGCATCGACATCATGGTGAGTACAGAATACCTCCTAATAATAGCAGTAATAAATCAAAAATATAGTAATGGTCGTACTGTCTATATATATAATTGTGCTGTAAAAGTCAGGAATAAATGCATGTGTCAGGCTGCCAGCATTACAATGGAGTATTTCCAGCTGCTGTGTAATACAGATGTCAGTAGCAAACAATATACAATATGCAGGAGAGGAACAGTACAATATGTATGAGTGTGTCTGAGTGAACCTGCCAATAAAGTGCCATGTCAGGGCTACCATAACACTTGGAAATGAAAAGCATTCCCCTATGCAGATCATGCAGGAATAGTAATTGTGGATGTCTGAGTTGTACACAGATATGTATGCCAAAACTAATAAAGGTGATCCCAAACACTGGTGTGTGTCATCTTACTTGTACCTGAAAAATAGAAATGTGTATGTCCTGCAAAATGCATTAACTGTGGTGAACTGATTTATCACCGCTTGTCTGCATACTTTAGAATGGGCATGTCAAATAACTAAAAAAAGCAACAGTACATATTTCCATCAAAATGTGTTGTACTTGTGTGTCTGTCAGCAAATCAATTTCAGCTGTATGTAGCTGTGAATGTACTGAAAAATGTATAAGGCTAACAGGTACAGACTTAAAACCTACACTGTATATTCAGGAATCTAAATTGCAGTATGTAGTTGTAAAACAGTCAAATGTGCAATCCAGCTAATGTGCATATGTTTCTCAAACACTGCCACCAATGTCTGTTGTGTATGCAAAATTTGTACTGAAAATGGGAAACAAAATGCAACATTTGATAAGATAGTTACTGTGCACAAACATACGTACTAGATAGAAATGTCACAAGCAACACACAACACCTCCCCAGTAGCTCATTCTGATAAGGACTAGGCCCGTAGTTCAATTTTGCGCACGCACACACACACACACACACACACACACACACACACACACACACACACACACACACCACGGTTGGAATCCAGGGACCACCACTAACATGTCAGTCTGGTTCTACAGTTGTAAACTTCAATGTGAATAGAAAAAGTAATGTACTGCAACACATATATTTTCCACACAGGGCAAACAGGTAAAGAAATTTGAATAGAAATACTAGTATGATATGTATAACTATGAAAGGAGCATAATTCCTGTGTTGATCAGCCCCAGTCCTACAAACAGATGCAAGCTAGCCATCCACAATCTGCAGTCAGGCCCAGACAAGCACCTCAAGTGTCACGCTGTTGCAGATAGTTTCCCCAGTTGCCAAGAAACCCACA
The DNA here is from genome assembly GCF_019279795.1 of Protopterus annectens. Taxonomy (NCBI): domain Eukaryota; kingdom Metazoa; phylum Chordata; order Ceratodontiformes; family Protopteridae; genus Protopterus; species Protopterus annectens. The sequence goes on from NC_056733.1 coordinate 563,699,088, forward strand.
CACAGAGAATGTCACAGTAGATGTATGTCAAAAGCACAACACACACTCCAGGGCCTGCAACTAATACGTGAATCAGAAATATGTGTAGAAACAGCAATGTAATGTGCACACAGTTCATCTGCACAGGGACCACTGGTAAAGAAATCTGTACAGAAACAGGTATGATGTGTATAACTAAAATAAGGGTACAACTGATATGTTGATATGTACAGCTGTTGGTGTGCTGTAGCAGCCCCATGGCCCAGGTAGAGTGTAAGTGTGTTCAGAATGTACCGTACTGAACAGTAGTGTACTGCCAACTATACTTGGTTGCAGTTGTCAATTGAATCTGTTCCCTTCCCCCACCACTGATCCAATCGTCAAACTGAAACCAACAGGGATACGTTCCTAAATAAACCTCTACTGTTGGGACAGTTGTTCCATTTGGTTAAACATTTCGTTTAAATTGTGTGCATACTAATATTCCCTGTTGAATAATCATTGTTATTGCCTGCCTGACATACCTCTAACTGGCATGCCGTTGCAACTCTGAATGCCATTCCATATATGCATTGGTTCCATTTGCTATGGCACTGTTATAATTGCACTGTTTTGGGTAAATGGGAATATCCATGCATGCTATATTGACTAATGTTGTAATGTGTTGTTGATGACTAACCAATATTCATTGTTAATTTCCACACCATAGCACGTACAGGAAGGCAGATCCCAGCAGATCAGCCTCTCCCACCCCGCCTGGCCATCTGCTGGTCATGCACCACCCTCGGGTGGAACCACAGCAGGGGACGGAGCTTGCCCCACTCCACCTGCAAGTGGGCACAGTAAGGATGTTGTCATCCGGGACGAGGTTTCTGGCATGGTGCGCAGTGTCCTCCAGATGGAGCTGGATGACCACCTGCACCAGGTGTAGGGCAGGCTGGCACAGCTACAGAAGCAGCCCCTCCAGCCCAGCCCCCAGCACAGCCACCTTTGGGGCTGTGAAGGAGTAGTGTTGACTGCCATCGGGTGAGGACATCAATGCCACTACTACCATCTGGGGGGCTCATGAGCCAATAATTCCCAACCACCCTACCTGTCAAGGTGTTTACCCCCCCCCATGTGTCATACACCACACCTGTCTGCTGTCTTGTCTGTCTGCAAATGCAACCTTTCCTACCAAACCTCCCTCACCACACTTACCTATAATCCTTCCTTAACATCCCACTCTCACCTTAAAAAAAGGGCATCTGTCCCCAAAAAAAAATCACGTCCCATATATAGCTCTGCATTTCGCACAAAGACATGTACCCATTGAACAATCTAACCCTACCAACCATCCTTACTGTATTATGCCCACACTGCTCCCTGTAGGATGTGAGGCTCCAAATACTAAATTGCCCACATTGAAAGCAGCTGTTGCTGATGAAGAAATGCAGAGCTATGGTCCTTTCCTACACCCGTCCTGCAGATCCCTGTTTCTTAACTTGTTTTTTCCCCTGCTTGCACCAATTTCATCATTTTCCTATCTCCCTTTTTTTCTTTTCTTTGTTTGAAATTAGCATGGGTTTAAGCAGGCGTAAGCAAAGCTGAGCTCACGTAAGCATCACTTAGCTCCGCGCAAACCCATTTACAACTGTTTTAAAGTGCCTTAATCACTCTGTCTCCAACAGACCCTGTTCTGCCCAGCAACAAAATAATCAGCCCTTGCAAGTCTCAAACCCAGGACCCTGCACACTATAGCCAAAGTGATTTACCACTAAGCCATTTGAGATGTACATAAATGTGATGTTTTCTCAAACATATCATGCAGCACAGTCATTGAACAGTAGGGAAAGTGTATTTATATATGTAGATGTGTATATAAATATATATATATATATATATATATATATATATATATATATATATATATATATGATTATGTATACAAGTCCATAAATAGACACACACACACATATAAATGTGTATTGCTTTTGCACATTGGAGCCACACTCAACCCCTTACTGCAAAACATCTGACCAAAGGCAGTGTTAATGGGGGTGAAGGGGCCCAAAATAAGTATCTCTTGTAACTATTGACATCATTCCTTCCTCCAAAGCTGAACAGATCTGCATTGCAACACAACAACCAGCACTTACAAGTCTTGAACCCAGGATCCTGCACAACATAGCCACAACAAGTTAACAGTAAGCCATCTCAGCTTTAAGATGTCAGCATGATATCACTAACATATTATGCAGAACAGTCATTCTACCATACGGAATGTACAATGTGGAAGCAGTAAACATTCCAATGATACACACACACACACACACACACATATATACACATATATATATATGTATATATACATACATACACATATAAATATATTACTATGTATAGATATGTATAAGAAGAGTATATTTAGAGGGTACACAGCTTATAAAAAACAGCCAGTATTCCTTCAGTTGCCACCTTTTAAAATGGCCAGTGTGTGATTCTTTCATACAAATGAAAATTATTGCATGAAACATATACCCACACTCAATGCAAATGACAAGACACCACACACGTTTGCATACATAGAAATGTTTATTTGTGTACTATTTCAGTTGTTTATGCCATTTCTTATAGCAGTTACATGTTTGAAATACATAACGGAGTAATGCAACTCTCAAACAAAACATTTGATACAGTAATCTGCAAACCATAACATACGTTGCTGCCCAGGCTTAGTCCTTCAATTAGTACAACAATAAAAAACACTTGCCTTGAAGGTAAGAACCAATCAACACTTATTAATTACAGATATAATTCAGCAGCCTCCAATTACACTCTGTACTCAACCTCCAGGGGGAAAAGAATTAGTTGTCACAATGAAAATTACATAACAATGCTTAACTTAAAATGTCACTATCACACTGACAGAACTGTGTGTAAGACAGTAAGCTCTAGCCCACCACTGTTCCCATGGTGAAGTGTATGAAAATGTACAGCCATATACTGTAATATTTCTTACTACTGATATCACTCACATGTTTAACAGCCTAGGACAAAAACATTTCATACCCCTCCCCATAAAATGTCTTACAAGGGCATATAACAGTGTTTTACATACACTGACCTCTGGACTGTACAAGGTCACACACGTTTTGTCCAGCTGTAGCACTCATATATATGGATCGTACCCCACAATTTGTGTAGGGGTACACAACATCACTGGAATGATAGCAGGAATACCAGCACTGAATAGTGATAGGCCATTACTTAACCTCTTACTGCATGACATCTGGACAAAGCCTGGTATATAAGTGCAAGACAGAGTCTGGAACACAGGGCCATATTTGCAATATTGCTGTTATACACTGTGAAAGTTGCTGGTGTTACAGGATTGCTTGCAACATACCCTTATTCAGGAATATGAAGTCAGAAATACAAATGGATGTTGCCATGTGCTAATACCACTCAACAGTGAGAATGCCACTGATATGCCAGAGACAAGACCTGTGTGTTGAACAAATAAAACATAGCAGCCAATCCACTAGCCATCATGTGGATAGGCCCACAGTTGAGACCTATGCAGACAGACTGCATTCCATGCAAAACTAGCATGTACACACAAACCCTGTAAAACTAGCAGTATTCAAGGCATATAACAGCAATATTCACACTGTCCGTAAGTCTGGAACCTTATACAAACATGTAGTTGGCATGTGTCCACAAGTCCTGTTGCAAGAGATATTGCAACCTGCTGTCTCTAACACTGCTGCCCACACACAAGAACAAATGTCTTCCATACAAGAAAGGTAAAGGGACAACACCCACATGATGTAGTCATTTATAGTAGTTGGTTGCTATGACACTGGTAACTGGAATTACTACACAGCTAGCTGCATGCAGTTAGCAAGTGGGGAACACCAATTGGTGCAGAGGTCATCACCTGATCATGAGCATCACCAACAAAATCCATGCTGCAACCTATTCAAACCAGCTCAATCCCTGTAGTGGAGAGACAGAGAGAGAGAAAGAAAGAAAAAAAATACAACAAAAATAACAGTAAAAAAAATACTACAAAACCCAAAAATAAAATAAAATCAAACAAGGAACATATCCAAGAGTACACAGAAGAGAGCTCAATACTAAAACAGGTATGTGAAACATTTATGCATGTAATTGAATGTAGTACTTGGTCTGTAATAAAGAGATAGATGATTTTGAAAGATTTATATGGGCCATCAAGACTTGTTGCTGTAATGATGTCCTGCTGAACAACTGCCATGGACATAGCATCTGGCCCTGTGGGCATTGGGCCATACTTGTCAACTGTGCAGATCTGCACAGAATGACAAGATGTAAGCCATCATAGTGTTTGTTCTGTTCCTCAAAACATGTATACTAGTCTGGCAAATAGCTGAAGGTGGAAGCAATGAAGTCATGACAGACACATGAGTTTCAGACCCCACCACATTCAGGATAGTCATGATAATGTGAACGGTATCATGCACAAAATGCACAGGTTTGTAATAGGCTTAACTACAATCTGTCCCTATATATACCCCCCTAATGTTAGGCTGTGTCCACATGTGACACTGTTTTGTAGCAATATTGCAAGGCAGACAGACTGCACTATATATATATATATATATATATATATATATATATATATATACACACACATACATACACATATACATACATGTCTACATATATACAGACACATTTTATATATATATATATATATATAGAGAGAGAGAGAGAGAAAGAGAGAGAGAGAGAAAGATGTGTATGTTTGCATATAGACAAACACATTTATACATGCATTATATATATATATATATATATATATATATATATATATATATATATATACACATACATAATTATACATATACATTTCCGTACTGTTGAATGACAGTGCTGCATGATATGGTTGAGAAAACATCATACATATCTGCAGCTCAAATGGCTTACTGGTAAATTGATGTGGCTATGGTTTGCAGGGTCCTGGGTCACACACTTGCAATAGGTGATAATTTAGCTGCTGGCCAGAACAAGGGCTGTTGGATACAGAGTGATTAAGGCACCTGTAAGCAGTTGTAAGCAGGTGTGAAGTGGACAGTTATGTCTGGTGTGAAATGTATGTTGGGAACACATTTCCCTTTGTTTGTTAAGGTGACAGTGGGATGTTGGGGAAGGATAGAAGGTATATTTGGTGAGGCAGGTTGGGTTGGAAGACAGACAAGATGGACAAGACAGCATACATGGGCAGAATATGACACATGTTGGGTAAACACATTGGACAGGGAGTGGTGTACGGAAATTAAAAGTCCATGAGCCGCCAAATGAAAACACTGGAATTGAGTTCCCCACCCATGGGCAGTCACCACTGTACCTTCACGGCTGGGGGCTGAGCAGGAGGAGCACACTGACCCTCTAATTGTGTCACGAGGGCCTCAACGTGGTGTAGCATATCCTCCAATCCTCTTTGGAGCTCTGCGGAGCTCCCAATGCACCAGACCCTGGATATGATGTCAGGTGACAAGATCCTGTCTGTGATCGCTCCTGGGGGGGAGGACAAGCACCATCCCCTAAGGTGGCTCCAAATGAAGGTAGTGCAGGACCAGCAGATGAGGAGGTCCCAGGTTGGGCCTCAGATGTGCTGTGGCCTGGTCATATGGCCAGATGAGGTGGGAGAGGTGGTACTGCTGGGAACAGCCTTCCCAAACACACTATCGTGTCACAGTTTTAAAACATATGTGGGTAGCAATAGTCAACACAATCCAGGATTAGTTATTAACACAAAACACCAGATATGGAGCAGTTGCATAGCAAACAGAACACATGCATATATGGAAACACAGTGGCCATTACAATGGCATGCAGGCTACATTGTTAGCAACAGGCCACCAATGATGGTGTTTCAACATGGAACATGAATAGAAACACATTTCAATATTTGTTGTACAATAGGATACATGTCCTAACAGTAGATTTGGTGTAGACATACCCATTGATTTGTGTGTTCAGATTATTGTTGAAGATATGGCGGGGGGGTGAGGAGATGTCAATTAACAACTATTATATCCTTGCAGTACAAGTTCCTCAGTCCTTTTTTACCTCTTTATGGTCTTCCAGGTACCATGTTGAGAGAGCGCCTTCCAGCGTATACACCCCAGGAAAATGACATCTTCATAAACTACCTGGTGCAGCATCACCGAACCTTCTTCCGTTGTACAGCCGATGATCTGCAGGAGAGGACTGCCCTGTGGAACGAGCTCGTCCACAGGGTAAACGATGTTAGCCTGCATAACCGCAGTTATGAGCAGGTGCAACATCAGTGCAGTGACCTAATCCGCCATGCCCGTCAGCATGCTGCTGCAGTTAGGAGGGACTAGCTAGCCACAGGTGGGGGTCAAGCCATCCAGCCTCCACTGACACCTGCTGAGGAGCTCCTCTCCAGCCTCGGGTCACCCGCCCGTCAGTCAAGCCAAGAACCTGCTGATAGCATTGTGTAGGTGGGTGCTACCCACACAATGGACGAGGAGTGTGCAGGTATGGCCCCAGGGCACATTAGTACACCACTGTTGCTGCTCCATCTTCATCTGTAAAGTATCTTCATGTATATGTCAGATAACAGTCTGTTGCTGCAGTGTAGTAATAAACAGAGGTGCATAATCTCTAGTACTGTGGGTTTGTACTATTGCTCTACTGAAATGCTGCACCCACCCTGTACCATAGGTTCATAGGTTAGTACTAGGCTATCAGCCCTAGGGCCTATACAAGCCTAGCCATAACAATTCCCTGGCTATTTCTTCCCACAATATTTACTTCCCTTGGACCTCTGTCTAGCAGGGCGACTGACGTGATCCCCGGGGTGAATTTCCTATCTCCCATCCAATTGTCAAGGTTCCTTTTGAAGAGGGCCAAAGAGGCGCTCTGCTTGACATGTATTAGCAGTCTATTCCAGAGTCTGAGGAGTCTCTGGGTCAGGAACCTATCCCTCCAGCATGTTTTGTTCATTGTGATGACAAGGTTTAGATACCTGGAGTGTGTGGCTCTGAACGATTGGGATTTCTTTAAGTGTAGCATGTCCAACAGCTCTGGGTTTGACATGGCCTTGCACATTAAGCAAAGATTGCCTCTGAGTAGACAATAGGTGACAGAGTATAGCTGGAGGTATTTTTAGACTGTCAGCATAGGGCATCTTCTTTAGGCCTGTGATTCTTTTAGTGAAATATTTCTGCAGCCTTTCCAGTTGTTGCAGATGCCTTGAGCGGTACATACCAAATGGGGCATAGTATTCTATAATGGATCTAATGAGGGATGAGTACAGTGGGACAATGACCTCCTTTTTTCTGGATGAAAAGCCCTTAGTGATGAGGTGTGCCACATAGAAGGATTTCCTGACTGTTGTGGTGATGTGGTACCAATGCCACAGGTGTGGCTACTGACATCACATCTCTCACACAGCTATGTAGGTCCCTCTGATATACATCTGGGGCAGCAGCCTGTAGATGGTGAGTATGGTTTTATTTTGTTCAGGTTTGCCAATACACTGGCCATGTTATGGCCATGGTATTTGCCATACACACATTTAACACACCTACCCATAATGCATGCTGTACTTTCACTTATTGTTGCTAACTGCACTGCATCACACTGGTCAACATGGCGGCATATTTGAAGGGTATGTAAGAGTCCTGCAGTATAACTAGCAACCTGCCAGTGCAAGATGTGTGGACAAAGATGAACATAATGGTGGGACAAATGGACTACAATAGGGACATGTCTGAAACATTACCCTTATACAGTGGCTACAACACTGTATATATCACTATTACAATGGCAACTGTTACAGATGTACACATCATCATATCACAATACAACATTCCACAACTTTTACAACCTGTAATGTGATCCCAACATGAGCAATGAATGTGTAATATGGCATCCTATGTTAGGACAACAAATATGGGGAATTCATACCTTAACAAACACTGGAAGCATATGTGTGCACACACTCCAAATAACATATTGTGGAAGCAGCTTTTGAGGTACTGACTGCATTCACTCTTCATGAGTATGCACCTTCCATCAAGTACAGGTCCTCAATGTCATACTAACTAATGGATTGCTGTCCAAGAAGCATGTCCATGACATTTGCCCACTCACCTGCAATAGAGGCAGCCATGGCTTGCACACATCTTACAAACCATGGAATGGATCCCATATCCAAAAGGTAGCACTCAGGAGTGGGAAATGTAGCCATAGCTCACCACTACATATACCATGGCAAATAGTGCAGACAGTCATGTATGTGACGATGAAGTATGGGACAACATTAATGTAGAAAATAAACAGATGACCATCCAAGACAGATGATGACACATGTTGCAAACTGATCACAGAGGCTGCAGAGAAACATGCTGCAACACTGAGGGACTTGCAGGAATGTCTAGCAAGTACTGCCTGTGCAGTACCTGTGTCGACAATTGCATGAAGTCTGCATAAGTGTGGCCTATGGGTTAGGGTAATCAGATGGAAGAGTTGTTCCACAGGAAACATCATCCAGGGCTCTCTACAGGTAGCATATGCATAACATCAGAAGTCTTCCAAATGCATGTGTTGCAATGTGTAATGGTGTACAGAGAACAAGGTAGAAACCTACAGACAGTATTATTAAAGATACATGTGCTGCACAAGCAACACCTCACTCCACCTCAGGCCCACCATCCCCATCTTTACCTTGCTGGTGCTAGTGTACACCTTTAGGTTTGCTGTTTATTAGCAGGAACTAGGCGGGTAGACATGGTGTGTTGAATTTGGGACACTGCAAAATGACACGTGTGGCGCATAGTTGTCGAGCATCTGCAAAAAGGCTGAGGATGGAGAGGGGTGTCATCCTGAAACACAACAGTGAACTGAAGCATATGTTCAAAGCTCGCTAAGAATGGTTGTATCTGAACACAGTCAAGGTCATGAATTGTGCCAGATATAACCCTGACTCCACAGCAATAGTGAAGGCACTGTGTGACATCCAAGGGCTATGCACGAGTTGACCTTGCAATCTGGCACAGCTGGGGGACATCTGTAGGGCAGAGTGACCAAATAATGGCAAGTGCAGATGGGACATGCTAGTATACCCCTTCCAGGAATAGTGACTGCTGTAGTTCACTTAACAGGTTCTGCAACAAACCATCGTGTTAAGGGTGTGCACACTTATGCAACCCACATATTGTATGCATCTCAATCACCATCTGCACAACTAACACATTTTTTGATTCTGCATTTGATTGCACAGTTCATATGTCACACATCAGGTGTGTGTAATGTTAGCATAGTCAGTACTGTGGCCCAATGGCATATCCAGGGAAGAGGGTGGCATGTCAATAATCATGTGTACACTCCTCATAGCTACAGTAAGCTTTGAAGGTTGCCAGTATAATTGTATTTAATTGCTCATACATGCACTGCTGATGATTAGATCTGCAAATCAGACATCATGCATTCAGTATTGACATCTGTCCTCATATCATCCCAGGTATGTGTCAGACAAACACATATGGGCTATGACAAACAGAGCAAACTTAACTGCCATACATATACACATTCAGCAATGGCATGTACACCCCTGAGGTATGGTGCACAATATGTGCCAGGGTGCTAAACAGGTGCACAGCAATACTGTGTACATGGGTGCAGTGTGTTCCAGGGGAATGGGCATCGCCTAACACAAGTCATGCATCACTGAGATGTATAATGTTGGCAACAGGGATTGAGTATAGCTGCAGTGCATGCTGTTGAGTGCCATATGTCATGCATGTAGACAGTTGGGTAATGAGAGGTATGTGTAACATCTTTGTGCCACCTCATGTGTGTGTGTGTGTGTGTGTGTGTGTGTGTGTGTGTGTGTGTGTGTGTGTGTGTGTGCGTGTGTGTGTGTATATATACAGAGGTAAGCAATGACGTACAGGTCTTAAAATATGTATTTTGTTTTCCCCTCACAGGTGGTGAGGTGGGTCAGAGTCCCTCCTGCAGGCAAACTGATGTTTGTGTCCATACAGAGTCTGGCAATGATGATAGGTATGGTGAGGTACAGGCGGGGCTGTCGGGGGCTGAAGCTGTGCCATCGGTTGACATCCCACTTTTATCCATCCCATCCCTGCACACAGTCACATTGCCTATACATACCCCATCACCAGTGGCCATAGATGAGGGACAGTTGGCAGGTGGTGGCATGGGACAGGACAGTGTGGTGACTATGGCAAGTGTGTCTGGACACAGCAGCCATAGCCAGATGACTGGTGAGGTACCACACAGACAGATGTACAGGGGTGCTTGTAGGAGGGCTGTTGGCTATCAGGACCCTGCAGAAGTGCCATAGCAGGTGTCACCAGATGCATGTTTCGGGCTGTCATGGAGGCACAGGCACATATGGAATGATATACCAGAGTCTCAGCTTCCAGAGGACTACTCATTCTGCTGTTATCGACATCCGTGATCTTGTAAGTGCCCACCGTTATTTTGCAGAGGTCCTGGATAGATGGTTGGATGAGATGGTGGGAATCCTCAACTGTGCAATGTCTGTTTTTGAGCATATGGTGGGAGTAGGGTGACAGCCACGTGGATGTAGGTAAGCAACACCAACAGGTGGAGGTCTACGTGGACTTGCAACAAGTCGCAGCTGCTCCTGTAGTGGCAGTACCAGTACAAGCACTGCAGGGGGGTGCTGTCTACACCACAACATAGCAGGCCATATGCACGTGGCCCTGGCCAGTTCCAACAGGGACCCGGATCCAGCGGACATTTGTCATCCTCACGGGAGAGTGCCATATCTTGCCTTGTACCTGGTAGTGCCCATGGAACCCATGGTAGGCACAGTTCTCGTGTCTGTGACCGGACACAGTGAACGGCACACCCTGCCATATACGTTCTGCAGTTATCCAAAAAAAACCTGTATAGGGCAGCCACATGGCAGAACTGTGTGCATGCATGCATACACACACACACACACACACACACACACACACACACACACACACACACACACACACACACACACACACACACCACCAAGACAGCTAGGGCAACCGCATACCTACACACACATCTGCATAGCCCAATGAATAATTAAATTCCCTAATGCACACACATGATGTCAACCAAACTGCTCAGACTAGTTCTCTGGCAAACCCACAACATACCCTGTGCATATGATGACACCTGTCCCACATCTCTGTCATCCGAAACATCGATGAAGGGACAGGTTAATATGGTTCTGATGCACAGGGTAAATGTAGTAAGGTATACCAATGTAATGCTGTGTGACATGTTTTCAGCAGGAAAGTTTAATGCTTACATGTCAGGATGTGTAGCTGTCTGGCCATGATGCATTATAGCCATTATTGACAATGACTGATTGTGGTCTGCATAATGTATTCAGTTTGTGTTATAGGTGCCTATGTGTCAGCAGGATGTTGGTCTACTGTTGTTTCCTACAATGGGTATGGCACCATGGTGACACCTTGACTGTGCCATATCCTGGGTACAGCTGAACACAAATAACAGGTCTGTATAACAGTTACTGCACATGCCACATGGCTGATAGGTCTGAGGGGTGTGTACAGGTGAGTGTATGGTGGCTGATGTCAGCAGCCCTTCTACAGTGGACAAAGGTAAGTGTGCTGGGTGGCACACACCATGTGTTTGTGTATAACACACACAGTGGCTTTGGTGTTGATGCAATACACAGAGAATACTGTACACATGGATGCACTTAGTTTTGCAGTGAACCCATTTTAGCCTATGTAATTCCACCAAAACAAAATAGGCAAAACATCACATCACTAAATAATCAGTGGCTAGTTTAATGTCATTGATGATGGTACTGGCAGGGTATATGTCCCCTTCCCCAATGTAGTGCAATCCTGGAGTTGGTAAACATGGGTGTGCTGGTGTGGCTGGCAATGCCCTTCACTTTGGAGGATGTGGGGTGGTGTAGAACTGCACATAGTGTGATTTACAAGTGTGATTGACAAGCACTTAACCTGTTAACATAAACTGTATAGTATTCCAGCCAACTAGCAGGGAGCTACACACAATAATCCCAGTGAGTGTGGCTGTGTCCATAACATCCACATCCAACTATATATATATATATATATCTGTATCTATATATAGATATATATATATATATATATATATATACATACCAACTCCAGTATCACTGTACAGCTATACAATGTAAAGATGGCATTTACACATCTACTACTAGTTTTGATGGAATGAATTTCCACAAGATGATATCTTTGAAATGTTAGCAATTGACAGTCAGTTCTCTAACAATGACCTCCTGGGACATGTACTTTCTGGAAACTGAAGTAGATTTCTTCATATACACACACACACACACCCACACACACACACACACACACACACACACACACACACACACACACACACACACACACACACACACACACTCACACATGCACACACACACCACTGTTGTGGTAGTTCTAACCAGTTCAAGTTCTGCAGTGGAATGCAGTGATCGGTTCAGTTTGTGAGTTTGAAGATCTGTTAACCTGAGCCAGCTGCACCATCAGCTCTCACCATTAATGACAACTCAAGACGGTTTAACATGTCAGTTGGCCACTTACAGAATGATGTGATGCAAGACATCCAGTAGGAAGGGGAACATATGGTTCATGGTGCACAATTAAGGAGATGAGCAAAAAATATATATATGTGTATATATAAATCATAGCTACCAACAGTCTTTCCATGTTGAAATATTTCCAAGTGCATTGTTAAATACTGATTCCCTGGCTTACAACTACTGCTGTACCACATATGGTGTTAATTGGCAAGCAGATTGATCCAAGTGCTTTATACGTCATCTTATTTTGGAATGCAAGACCGATCAACACCAACAATAACCTCCAGTCGTTATTATCTTCTAATGAGCTAACTCATCTCTTATCTAGAAAAGAGAACACAGCCCAGCAATTCAGGACCCGCAGCTAGCAGCAAATTGTTCCAAGTCTGATGAAATTACTAGCGGTAGCCAAAGAGTCTTTAGACAAACGATCTTTACTGAAACACACCAAATAATCTAAGCGCTTTCACCGTAATGTCGGGCTTTCTTTCTCAAGGAAAATCTCTAAGCAAAATTGTGCACCTCTTTAAATAAGCTCATACAAGTCAGATGATAAAATGAGTTAATTAATTAATTAGTAAAAAGCCATTACACTTTAAAGAAACTTCTGCCTATAACCGAGTGTTACATTTGATTCCAAGTTCTCTGTTACTTTCAAGTTCACTGAGGCATTCCTAAAAAATCTAGTTTATATGCACTCAAACATGTATAAGCTGATTAAAAACTTAAATAATATATCATTAAATACTTATTTCATAATTTAAATACGTTAAATATATAAAACAATTTTTTTAGTATAAGAAGATAAATATTGATAAAATGGTGAGTAAATGAGAAATGTATGTTATAAAATATATATTATAAATTATGCCTGTGATGAACTCTACGTTCATCTAATTATTCCAATGGTCTAATATTACTCATTTTAAACATACAGAATTTAATAAACTGGTCTTTCTCATTGTTATGATATTAAATAAACAAAAATCACATCTAAAACCTTCACCAACAGTATTTACTATAATAATTCATAAATAATAAAAAATATTTGTGGAGAATATAAAATATAATTAGATTTAAAATATTGAACATTTTGTTCAAAAGGGAGAAATGTATATATGAATATGAGTTAAAAAAAACTGTATTATAATATGACTTTGAAAGGAATAGTAACTAAAACTGTTTATAACCTTGCTTTTCTCATTTTTAACACACTCATTATATTAATGGAATCATTAAAGCCAGGAGTCTTTATAGAGTTTAATTTCAATTGCCAGTATAACTCACAATATTCTAAAGTTGTCTCCCAGTTGCCACCTCTAATGTCTTGTGTAACTTGCTCTAATACAAAAAACTTCACATTCATTTTTTCACACACCAGGGAATGTTTATAAAAAGCATTACTCTCTTTTTATTTCATCACATCATTAAAATGTTCATAAACTCTTCTCCTGATGTGTCGTTCAGTTTTTCCTATATAAAAACTGTCACAGGTTAAACATATCCCAACATATACTACCCCTTTTGTGGCACAATTATAATATTTCCTGGCAGTAAAGTTAAATTTCCTTGAGGGAATCCTAATCTGTTTCTGGTTAATCATGGCATGACATTGCTTACAATTACCACATGGGTAGGTGCCAACTCTCCTTTTGTTTTTATTACTTTCTAAATTATATTTTATTTCAAAAATCTCTTTCAAATTTTTGTTTCTTTTCCTGACAAAATGTGGTCTTTCTGGGATGAAAGTTTTTATGTCTTCATGATAACTAAGAATAGGCCAATATTTAAAAACAGTGTCTTCAATTTCTTCAGAATTCTTGTTAAAAGTGTAAATAAAACTACTTTTACCTTCTGTCGTATTTTCCCTTCTGGTCTGTCGTTGATTAATAGTACCTACTCCTAACAGGGGCCGATACAACGTATCCCTTTTCTGACTAATGTCCTGTACCAAATCTTCGAATAATTTATCTGGGTAACCTTTTTCTAAAAAGAAGGTTTTCAGTATCCTCACTTCTTTACTGAAATCTTCCGGGGTACTGCCCATTCGAGAAGAAGCTAATTAATTGACCTTTAATAATACCCCTTTTTTGGAAGTGTGGATGTCCACTGTTATAATGAAGGTAGGAATTAGAGAATGAACTTTTTCTATATAGTTTAGATTGAAAACACTGATTTTCGTAATCTTTAATAATAGTTACATCCAAATAATGTAACTTGTTCTTGTCTATTTTGTAGGTAAATCCAAAAATGCTGTTGTGTTATTGATGTATTGTAAAAATTCGAAAAGTCTCTCTTCACTACCTTTCCAAAAATACAAATGTCATCCAAGAACCTTCTGTAATATAAAATGTCTTGATGCCATTTACTTGAAAAATATATTTCTTTTCCCAAAAATACAGCACTATATTTGCATATAAAGAGGCACAGGGTGCCCCATTGCCACACCCTTTCTCTGGCGATAAAATTCTCCATTCAAAAGTATAAAATTATTCTCAAGGACAATCTCCACAAATTCTACTAGTAAATTGATAGTTGTGGCAGTTTGGGCTATTTCTGTTGCTAAGATTTGATTAAACCATTCTAATCCTATTTCATGTGGAATACTAGGGAAAAGATCTATCACATCCACTGTGACCATGAAAAGTTGGGGACAGAACATACTTTGATCTATTTCTCTCAAAAAGTCCCAAGAATCTTTACAAATGTGGTCCACACTAACCACAAAACATTTTGAAATGATGTCAATGAATTTAGCCAAAGGATCAGTAATACTACCAGATCCCGATACTATAGATCTAAATTTAAGTGGTTCTAGGCCTTTGTGTGTCTTGGGAATACCAATGATTTGGGCAATTCTTGGTTTATCTACAGTAAATAATTGTATAAATTTTCATTAATCATGTTCTGCATCAAATGATCAAATACTTGGTAGTTGATTTTAGCATAAAAAATGTTTATTTCATTCTTAGATACTAATTCGTATTGATCAGTGTCCTGTAACATGTTGTGTATGTAAGCCTTATAATCTGCCTTATACCTTAGAACTGTCCCACCTCCTTTATCAGGTCTCATAACTCGGCATCCCTCCTGTCTTAGATGGTTGATTAACTCAACCTCTTTGTTACTTAAATTGTTAGGGATGTTGCTATGTTTCTGTTGTCCCATTCTCCTAATCTCCTTTTCTACCAATTCCTCAAAAACTTTCAAGGTGGGGTGCATAGATGGATTAAAGGTACTTTTTCTTGTGAGTTCAGTGGTCGTACTTTTGTCCTTTGAAAAATATATTTAAATTCATTTGTCTCATAAACAACTTTAAATCAATTAGAATATCTGGTACACAGACAGGCTTAAGCGGGACAAACTGAAAACATTTTAAAAATAATTCAAAGAATTCTGAGGTAATTTGCATATCAGTGAAACTGTATATTGTAAAATTATTACTTCTAAAAACAATTTGCTTGGTTTAATTCAATGATGTCTCTAAATCTAAAGGTACTATAGGTGAAAGGTTTATTTCTGTAGTTAGTTCCATTTGTTGTGTTGATATCTCTGCCCTGCTCTCCGGGGGTTACTGAAAATCCCTGGATTGCTTTCTATCTTTCTCTGCTAACCTCTCACTTCGCCTTAGACCTTGAGCACCTGTGTTCACTTGATTACTTTGAATGTTGATTTCATTGTCATTAAAAAATACATTTTTTAGTGTTAGTATGATTTTTGTTCCTATTATTAAACAATGGGAAAGCTCTACCCTCTCGGTATTCAATTAGGTCACAATCTAATTTCCTAATTTTACGGTTCAATACTCTAAAACAGTGCTGATCTACTTCATCAAATCCCTTTTAACACTCATAAGTCTGTCATCTGTAATTAACCGATTATTCAATACATTTAATTCTTTTAATATTGTGTCTGCTTTTTCTCACACTCAGTAATCATACACTTCAACATTTCTAAGCCTGCTTTGTTGAATATTTCACATAGCTCATCATACAACATGGAACCCGAGTGTACATTATTAGGAAATTTAAAAAATCTTAAACCTTTAGGTACACGTTGTACATGCAGGCATTCTCTTAAATAATCTATTTCTAACTGATTATTTTTATACAGGTACAGTTTGTCTTTAAATTCACTAAGAGAATGTTCAATATTGGAATCAAATTCTTTGTTCACTGTACCTGTTTTGAAAAGAAATGGTTTAGCAGTCCAGGCTCCAAAATCGAAGTTCTTTACTTCAGAGTTAAATAAATTAGTGTTGGGAGTTTTAGCTCTGGTTTGAGCTAAATGTCCATTTGAGCAAACGCTGTTACCCCCATTCGTGAAGGTATTATTGTTGATGGAAAGAGATGTTCCTGGTTTCACACTTTTAATAGTTCTATCCAATAACTGCAATTGGTTACATGGAATTTCTCATCCGTTTTCGTTTTCTGTAAGCTTGTTCCGCTCGTTGATAGATTTCGAAAGTTGAGTAAGCATGTCCAAAATTTGACTGAACTCAGCACGTAACTGGCGTTGTGTCGACATCATCCCTTAGGAGTATAGGCGTTTCCGCTAGACTGCCAGATTCTGTTCCTTCTGCCATGCCTGAAGTACTGCACACCACAAACAAATAACAAAGTCAAAGACCAAGAAAAGAGAACACAGCCCAGCAATTCAGGACCCGCAACTAGCAGCAAATTGTTCCAAGTCTGATGAAATTACTAGCGGTAGCCAAAGAGTCTTTAGACAAACGATCTTTATTAAAACACACCAAATAATCCAAGCGCTTTCACCCGTAATGTCGGGCTTTCTCAAGGAAAATCTCTAAGCAGCATTGTGCACCTCTTTAAATAAGCTCATACAAGTCACATGATAAAATTAGTTAATTAATTAGTAAAAAGCCATTACACTTTAAAGAAACTTCTGCCTATAACAGAGTGTTACACTTGATTCCAAGTTCTCTGTTACTGGTGTGTGAAAAATGAATGTGAAGTTTTTTGTATTAGAGTAAGTTACAAAAGACATTAGAGGTGGCAGCTGGGAGACATCTTTAGAATATCGTGAGTTATACTGGCAATTGAAATTAAACTCTATAAAGACTCCTGGCTTGAATGATTCCATTAATATTATGAGTGTGTTAAAAATGAGAAAAGCAAGGTTATAAACAGTTTTAGTTACTATTCCTTTCAAAGTCATATTATAATACAGTTTTTAACTCATATTCATATCTACATTTCTCCCTTTTGAACAAAATGTTCAATATTTTAAATCTAATTATATTTTATATTCTCCACAAATATGTTATATTATTTATGAATTATTATATTGAATACTGTTGGTGAAGGTTTTAGATGTGATTTTTGTTTATTTAATTTCATAACAATGAGAAAGACCAGTTTATTAAATTCTGTATGTTTAAAATGAGTAATATTAGACCACTGGAATAATTAGATGAACGTAGAGTTCATCAGGCATAATTTATAATATATATTTTATAACATACATTTCTCATTTACTCACCATTTTATCAATATTTAACTTCTTATACTAAAAAAATTGTTTTATATATTTAACGTATTTAAACTATGAAACAAGTATTTAATGATATATTATTTAAGTTTTTAATCAGCTTATACATGTTTGAGTGCATATAAACTGTATCTAGATATATATATATATATATATATATATACATACCAACTCCAGTATCACTGTACAGCTATACAATGTAAAGATGGCATTTACACATCTACTACTAGTTTTGATGGAATGAATTTCCACAAGATGATATCTTTGAAATGTTAGCAATTGACAGTCAGTTCTCTAACAATGACCTCCTGGGACATGTACTTTCTGGAAACTGAAGTAGATTTCTTCATATACACACACACACACACCCACACACACACACACACACACACACACACACACACACACACACACACACACACACACACACACACACACACACACACACATCACATGCACACACACACCACTGTTGTGGTAGTTCTAACCAGTTCAAGTTCTGCAGTGGAATGCAGTGATCGGTTCAGTTTGTGAGTTTGAAGATCTGTTAACCTGAGCCAGCTGCACCATCAGCTCTCACCATTAATGACAACTCAAGACGGTTTAACATGTCAGTTGGCCACTTACAGAATGATGTGATGCAAGACATCCAGTAGGAAGGGGAACATATGGTTCATGGTGCACAATTAAGGAGATGAGCAAAAAATATATATATGTGTATATATAAATCATAGCTACCAACAGTCTTTCCATGTTGAAATATTTCCAAGTGCATTGTTAAATACTGATTCCCTGGCTTACAACTACTGCTGTACCACATATGGTGTTAATTGGCAAGCAGATTGATCCAAGTGCTTTATACGTCATCTTATTTTGGAATGCAAGACCGATCAACACCAACAATAACCTCCAGTCGTTATTATCTTCTAATGAGCTAACTCATCTCTTATCTAGAAAAGAGAACACAGCCCAGCAATTCAGGACCCGCAGCTAGCAGCAAATTGTTCCAAGTCTGATGAAATTACTAGCGGTAGCCAAAGAGTCTTTAGACAAACGATCTTTACTGAAACACACCAAATAATCTAAGCGCTTTCACCCGTGTAATGTCGGGCTTTCTTTCTCAAGGAAAATCTCTAAGCAAAATTGTGCACCTCTTTAAATAAGCTCATACAAGTCAGATGATAAAATGAGTTAATTAATTAATTAGTAAAAAGCCATTACACTTTAAAGAAACTTCTGCCTATAACCGAGTGTTACATTTGATTCCAAGTTCTCTGTTACTTTCAAGTTCACTGAGGCATTCCTAAAAAATCTAGTTTATATGCACTCAAACATGTATAAGCTGATTAAAAACTTAAATAATATATCATTAAATACTTATTTCATAATTTAAATACGTTAAATATATAAAACAATTTTTAGTATAAGAAGATAAATATTGATAAAATGGTGAGTAAATGAGAAATGTATGTTATAAAATATATATTATAAATTATGCCTGTGATGAACTCTACGTTCATCTAATTATTCCAATGGTCTAATATTACTCATTTTAAACATACAGAATTTAATAAACTGGTCTTTCTCATTGTTATGATATTAAATAAACAAAAATCACATCTAAAACCTTCACCAACAGTATTTACTATAATAATTCATAAATAATAAAAAATATTTGTGGAGAATATAAAATATAATTAGATTTAAAATATTGAACATTTTGTTCAAAAGGGAGAAATGTATATATGAATATGAGTTAAAAAAAACTGTATTATAATATGACTTTGAAAGGAATAGTAACTAAAACTGTTTATAACCTTGCTTTTCTCATTTTTAACACACTCATTATATTAATGGAATCATTAAAGCCAGGAGTCTTTATAGAGTTTAATTTCAATTGCCAGTATAACTCACAATATTCTAAAGTTGTCTCCCAGTTGCCACCTCTAATGTCTTGTGTAACTTGCTCTAATACAAAAAACTTCACATTCATTTTTTCACACACCAGGGAATGTTTATAAAAAGCATTACTCTCTTTTTATTTCATCACATCATTAAAATGTTCATAAACTCTTCTCCTGATGTGTCGTTCAGTTTTTCCTATATAAAAACTGTCACAGGTTAAACATATCCCAACATATACTACCCCTTTTGTGGCACAATTATAATATTTCCTGGCAGTAAAGTTAAATTTCCTTGAGGGAATCCTAATCTGTTTCTGGTTAATCATGGCATGACATTGCTTACAATTACCACATGGGTAGGTGCCAACTCTCCTTTTGTTTTTATTACTTTCTAAATTATATTTTATTTCAAAAATCTCTTTCAAATTTTTGTTTCTTTTCCTGACAAAATGTGGTCTTTCTGGGATGAAAGTTTTTATGTCTTCATGATAACTAAGAATAGGCCAATATTTAAAAACAGTGTCTTCAATTTCTTCAGAATTCTTGTTAAAAGTGTAAATAAAACTACTTTTACCTTCTGTCGTATTTTCCCTTCTGGTCTGTCGTTGATTAATAGTACCTACTCCTAACAGGGGCCGATACAACGTATCCCTTTTCTGACTAATGTCCTGTACCAAATCTTCGAATAATTTATCTGGGTAACCTTTTTCTAAAAAGAAGGTTTTCAGTATCCTCACTTCTTTACTGAAATCTTCCGGGGTACTGCCCATTCGAGAAGCTCGAATTAATTGACCTTTAATAATACCCCTTTTTTGGAAGTGTGGATGTCCACTGTTATAATGAAGGTAGGAATTAGAGAATGAACTTTTTCTATATAGTTTAGATTGAAAACACTGATTTTCGTAATCTTTAATAATAGTTACATCCAAATAATGTAACTTGTTCTTGTCTATTTTGTAGGTAAATCCAAAAAATGCTGTTGTGTTATTGATGTATTGTAAAAATTCGAAAAGTCTCTCTTCACTACCTTTCCAAAAAATACAAATGTCATCCAAGAACCTTCTGTAATATAAAATGTCTTGATGCCATTTACTTGAAAAAATATATTTCTTTTCCCAAAAATACAGCACTATATTTGCATATAAAGAGGCACAGGGTGCCCCCATTGCCACACCCTTTCTCTGGCGATAAAATTCTCCATTCAAAAGTATAAAATTATTCTCAAGGACAATCTCCACAAATTCTACTAGTAAATTGATAGTTGTGGCAGTTTGGGCTATTTCTGTTGCTAAGATTTGATTAAACCATTCTAATCCTATTTCATGTGGAATACTAGGGAAAAGATCTATCACATCCACTGTGACCATGAAAAGTTGGGGACAGAACATACTTTGATCTATTTCTCTCAAAAAGTCCCAAGAATCTTTACAAATGTGGTCCACACTAACCACAAAACATTTTGAAATGATGTCAATGAATTTAGCCAAAGGATCAGTAATACTACCAGATCCCGATACTATAGATCTAAATTTAAGTGGTTCTAGGCCTTTGTGTGTCTTGGGAATACCAATGATTTGGGCAATTCTTGGTTTATCTACGTGTAAATAATTGTATAAATTTTCATTAATCATGTTCTGCATCAAATGATCAAATACTTGGTAGTTGATTTTAGCATAAAAAATGTTTATTTCATTCTTAGATACTAATTCGTATTGATCAGTGTCCTGTAACATGTTGTGTATGTAAGCCTTATAATCTGCCTTATACCTTAGAACTGTCCCACCTCCTTTATCAGGTCTCATAACTCGGCATCCCTCCTGTCTTAGATGGTTGATTAACTCAACCTCTTTGTTACTTAAATTGTTAGGGATGTTGCTATGTTTCTGTTGTCCCATTCTCCTAATCTCCTTTTCTACCAATTCCTCAAAAACTTTCAAGGTGGGGTGCATAGATGGATTAAAGGTACTTTTTCTTGTGAGTTCAGTGGTCGTACCCTTTTGTCCTTTGAAAAATATATTTAAATTCATTTGTCTCATAAACAACTTTAAATCAATTAGAATATCTGGTACACAGACAGGCTTAAGCGGGACAAACTGAAAACATTTTAAAAATAATTCAAAGAATTCTGAGGTAATTTGCATATCAGTGAAACTGTATATTGTAAAATTATTACTTCTAAAAACAATTTGCTTGGTTTAATTCAATGATGTCTCTAAATCTAAAGGTACTATAGGTGAAAGGTTTATTTCTGTAGTTAGTTCCATTTGTTGTGTTGATATCTCTGCCCTGCCCCCCTCCCGGGGGTTACTGAAAATCCCTTGCGGATTGCTTTCTATCTTTCTCTGCTAACCTCTCACTTCGCCTTAGACCTTGAGCACCTGTGTTCACTTGATTACTTTGAATGTTGATTTCATTGTCATTAAAAAATACATTTTTTAGTGTTAGTATGATTTTTGTTCCTATTATTAAACAATGGGAAAGCTCTACCCTCTCGGTATTCAATTAGGTCACAATCTAATTTCCTAATTTTACGGTTCAATACTCTAAAACAGTGCTGATCTACTTCATCAAATCCCTTTTAACACTCATAAGTCTGTCATCTGTAATTAACCGATTATTCAATACATTTAATTCTTTTAATATTGTGTCTGCTTTTTTCTCACACTCAGTAATCATACACTTCAACATTTCTAAGCCTGCTTTGTTGAATATTTCACATAGCTCATCATACAACATGGAACCCGAGTGTACATTATTAGGAAATTTAAAAAATCTTAAACCTTTAGGTACACGTTGTACATGCAGGCATTCTCTTAAATAATCTATTTCTAACTGATTATTTTTATACAGGTACAGTTTGTCTTTAAATTCACTAAGAGAATGTTCAATATTGGAATCAAATTCTTTGTTCACTGTACCTGTTTTGAAAAGAAATGGTTTAGCAGTCCAGGCTCCAAAATCGAAGTTCTTTACTTCAGAGTTAAATAAATTAGTGTTGGGAGTTTTAGCTCTGGTTTGAGCTAAATGTCCATTTGAGCAAACGCTGTTACCTGCCCCATTCGTGAAGGTATTATTGTTGATGGAAAGAGATGTTCCTGGTTTCACACTTTTAATAGTTCTATCCAATAACTGCAATTGGTTACATGGAATTTCTCTTTCTTTTTCTTTTTCTGTAAGCTTGTTCCGCTCGTTGATAGATTTCGAAAGTTGAGTAAGCATGTCCAAAATTTGACTGAACTCAGCACGCGTAACTGGCGTTGTGTCGACATCATCCCTTAGGAGTATAGGCGTTTCCGCTAGACTGCCAGATTCTGTTCCTTCTGCCATGCCTGAAGTACTGCACACCACAAACAAATAACAAAGTCAAAAGACCAAGAAAAGAGAACACAGCCCAGCAATTCAGGACCCGCAACTAGCAGCAAATTGTTCCAAGTCTGATGAAATTACTAGCGGTAGCCAAAGAGTCTTTAGACAAACGATCTTTATTAAAACACACCAAATAATCCAAGCGCTTTCACCCGTGTAATGTCGGGCTTTCTCAAGGAAAATCTCTAAGCAGCATTGTGCACCTCTTTAAATAAGCTCATACAAGTCACATGATAAAATTAGTTAATTAATTAGTAAAAAGCCATTACACTTTAAAGAAACTTCTGCCTATAACAGAGTGTTACACTTGATTCCAAGTTCTCTGTTACTGGTGTGTGAAAAAATGAATGTGAAGTTTTTTGTATTAGAGTAAGTTACAAAAGACATTAGAGGTGGCAGCTGGGAGACATCTTTAGAATATCGTGAGTTATACTGGCAATTGAAATTAAACTCTATAAAGACTCCTGGCTTGAATGATTCCATTAATATTATGAGTGTGTTAAAAATGAGAAAAGCAAGGTTATAAACAGTTTTAGTTACTATTCCTTTCAAAGTCATATTATAATACAGTTTTTTTAACTCATATTCATATCTACATTTCTCCCTTTTGAACAAAATGTTCAATATTTTAAATCTAATTATATTTTATATTCTCCACAAATATGTTATATTATTTATGAATTATTATATTGAATACTGTTGGTGAAGGTTTTAGATGTGATTTTTGTTTATTTAATTTCATAACAATGAGAAAGACCAGTTTATTAAATTCTGTATGTTTAAAATGAGTAATATTAGACCACTGGAATAATTAGATGAACGTAGAGTTCATCAGGCATAATTTATAATATATATTTTATAACATACATTTCTCATTTACTCACCATTTTATCAATATTTAACTTCTTATACTAAAAAAATTGTTTTATATATTTAACGTATTTAAACTATGAAACAAGTATTTAATGATATATTATTTAAGTTTTTAATCAGCTTATACATGTTTGAGTGCATATAAACTAGATTTTTTAGGAATTCCTCAGTGAACTTGAAAGTAACAGAGAACTTGGAATCAAATGTAACACTCTGTTATAGGCAGAAGTTTCTTTAAAGTGTAATGGCTTTTTACTAATTAATTAATTAACTAATTTTATCACGTGACTTGTATGAGCTTATTTAAAGAGGTGCACAATGTTGCTTAGAGATTTTCCTTGAAAAAGCCCGACATTACACGGGTGAAAGCGCTTGGATTATTTGGTGTGTTTCAATAAAGATCATTTGTCTAAAGACTCTTTGGCTACCGCTAGTAATTTCATCAAACTTGGAACAATTTGCTGCTAGTTGCGGGTCCTGAATTGCTGGGCTGTGTTCTCTTTTCTTGGTTTTTTTGGCTTCATCTCTTATCTAGTCATCCTACTTCTCATTTGTCTGCAAGTACCCTAACAAAAATACAGCATGAAAACAACAACTGCATACAATAATTCATTAATCCCTTTGTGAAGAAATAAAAAACTTGCATATTTTTTAATCTAATGTGTTGAAGGAAAATAATAGTGTTTAAGGCAATTTTTCACAGTTTAGGCAATGTATTTACTTATTCTTTTGGTAACTGGATAAATGAACTGTCTGAGCACACCCCTTTCAACTGTGACCTTAGTGCATATTAAGAATGAACGCAGTTTAATATATGCAAGCATAAACTTGAAAGGCAGGAACACAAATCGAACAAGCTTCTAGCTATACTTGTACAATGAAAGTCCCAAAGCTTCACAGTAGTTTTCAGCATGCCTGTACTACCATGGTAAGTAAAGAAAATCAAATTAATAACGTACCCAAGATTTAAGAAGCCAACACAATTTATAACAAGGGCATTAATGTGAGTCTACAGCCAATCTTTATTATCCTGCTGTAACTCTCATTCAGAAAAGTGCACTTCTTATTTTATTTATGCTGGTCTATAACTTTAGTTTTAATTTCTCCACTGTCTCAGAATTCCCTTATTCTCTCAAAACATACTATAATCCGTGATTTATTGAAATATCTTCAAATACATTTTGCATAGCATACTGTTTGAGGTGTCCCAATGGAGAGATGAAGGAGTCCGAATGGAGAGATGGAGTCCGAATGGAGAGGTAAGTCAGCAAGCAAAGGAGAGTAGTATTGCTGAAACTGATTTCATCTTCAAGTCTTGGTGAGTACCTTCTTGAGGTGGACCCTGTTTTTCACAAAATCTCACCAAAGCAACACTAATACATATACTGTATTTATAAAGCATACATCGTGCACAGAAGTAGGTTAAAAATTAAAAAAGATAGCTGGGTGCACAAGACCCAGGATAAAAAACTGCCCAATCCTGTTAGGCACACTGGTGCCAAGAATGGAAAAGATGACAGTACAGAATACTCAAAATACTGAAACATTCCTATAATGAGGCCAGGCCAGGCCCAGTGTGAGGATGCCTCTCCTGTTGTAGAAGTAAGTAGCCGTCCACAAAAAATCACAAATACTGATAGGCCAAAACAGAGCCATAAAGACAATAAAGTTGACTATTGAGGATAAGAAAGAAATTATGTATTGTTACTATTATGCAAAAAGCCTAGAATTTCCAGACACAAGATATACAAAACGATTAAGAGAGAAATTAGTGGAACGAAAAATACTTCCACAAGATAAACTGTCAAAAGCTTCAAATAAAAATTTGTATTCATTTATACAACAGATTTGTGAAAAACAGTATATAGATCAAGAAACATTGATCTGTTTCAAAAAAGAAGCATCAGAGGAAATGTGAAAATATAAACAAAACATAGAGATTTTTGAAAAGACATGTAAAAGAAAGAGAGATTTGATATGGTGCAATATTTATGCAAAGGAGAAAGCCAAATTAATCAATGTAAAGAAGGCAGGCCCAAAGATATTCAATGAGAAATACAGGCAAAGGCATCCAGATATGGAAAATTTCACAATGAAGAAAATAATCCCTGCGATTCACAAAGTTCCGTACAAGAATAAAACTATTCTTGCAAGGAGTGGTTCATGTACGTTTAGAATAGCAGTGCTCCTTGCATGTGCATGAAGGCGCACTGCTGTTCAGCAGTGCCTGGCGTGTTTCAGCAGTGCCTGCACATGTAACATGTAACATGCCCCCTTCACTCAGAAAGTGTCGTACAGCACTTTGTAACACAGACGAGTATCAATGTACATAATATTAGAGCCTGGCTCTAATATTATGTACTAAACTAGTGTCCACAAACACCGAAATGTACATAGCTAACATTTTAGTGTCTGCAGACACTGAAATAAAAAGAAAAAAAAAACACAAACACACCTAGATGGCAGCAGCCTTCAAATGCACACCTCTGAATGTATGCACTCTTTCCCTACATGCATGGAAGCAGTAGGGCAAGAGGAAAGTAATAAAAATACAAAAAAATGTAGTTTTTTTTCATTAACAGAAATGTAAGCGGTGCGCAGCTTGTTTGCGTAGTGGGCCGCTATGCTTAGTCTGGCTGAAATCCTGAAAATGACAGACAAGTGCTCCTGTGATAGAAAACATCATCAAGCTACTGTAGCGTAGTGGTACTGCCATGGTTTAATAATGTAGAACATGCTTAGTTTGAATCCCCCCGCTGCTAATTTATTTAATAAACTTTTAAGGAATTTGAATGATAGATGTCAATCATATGGCTCATGTATAGCACAGTAGGGGTGGGAATATGTAAAATATAAATGTAAAAAATAATTTATAAATTTACTGACAAAAATAGATTTAGACAATGCTTTGCTAGTGTAAGCATTGCTTACCTGCTTTCAGCTGTGCCTATCTGGTTAAATCATTGCTATGCGGATTTGCACGGAGCTATGCATAGTTCAGCATTTTAAAACCGGCCAATCAAGAAAAAGTTCGGGAAAACTGCCCTATTTAAACCACACAGGTGGGAATACAGCCATAACAATTTGGGATTGCTCAAAGCAGGACCAAAATGTCAAGTGTGGGTGAAGGTGTTCACTTCTGAGCACAACGTTTGGGCATCCAGGAGTCCAGGGTCATGGTTGGGCTCATAGTAAAAAAACATGATGCCAGGCTGCTGCAGGGCCAGTACCAGGGCTCCCAGTATAAAGCAGAAGCCTGGGACCAGCTTGCATGCAATCTCACCAGTGCCACTGGCATACCCCGGACTGGTGAGCAGGTACTTCACCACCACAACGACCTGAAGCGGAGGAGGGGTGCACTCTTGAACCAGTAGATCCAAGAAGCCTTAGTGCAGGATGCCCCACATGTCTGTAAGTATGCAGTCTTATGTATCTCTAAGTATGAAAAAAGTTAAACTTCTGACTGTGCAGGTGTGATTAATGCGTCATCTCTCCCCATACAGCTGCTGTGGAGAGGTCCCAGAATATCGAGGCTCATGCCCAGTGACTGCGCGGCTGCGTCGGCATCATGGTGAGTACAGAATACCTCCTAATATTAGCAGTAGTAAATCAAAAATATAGTAATGGTCGTACTGTCTGTATATATAATTGTGCTGTAAAAGTCAGGAATAAATGCCTGTGTCAGGCTGCCAGCATTACAATGGAGTATTTCCAGCTGCTGTGTAATACAGATGTCAGTAGCAAACAAGATACAATATGCAGGAGAGGAATAGTAGAATATGTATGAGTGTGTCTGAGTGAACCTGCCAAGAAAGTGCCGTGTCAGGGCTACTATAACACTTAGAAATGAAAAGCATTCCCCTATGCAGATCATGCAGGAATAGTAATTGTGAATGTCTGAGTTGTACACAGATATGTATGCCAAAACTAATAAAGGTGATCCCAAACACTGGTGTGTGTCATCTTACTTGTACCTGAAAAATAGAAATGTGTATGTCCTGTAAAATGCATTAACTGTGGTGAACTGATTTATCACCGCTTGTCTGCATACTTTAGAATGGGCATGTCAAATAACTAAAAAAAAGCAACAGTACATATTTCCATCAAAATGTGTTGTACTTGTGTGTCTGTCAGCAAATCAATTTCAGCTGTATGTAGCTGTGAATGTACTGAAAACTGTATAAGGCTAACAGCTGCAGACTTAAAACCTACACTATATATTCAGGAATCTAAATTGCAGTATGTAGTTGTAAAACAGTCAAATGTGCAATCCAGCTAATGTGCATATCTTTCTCAAACACTGCCACCAATGTCTGTTGTGTATGCATAATTTGTACTGAAAATGGGAAACAAAACGCAACATTTGATAAGTACTGTGCACAAAAATATGTACTAGATAGAAATGTCACAGGCAATACACAACACCTCCCCAGTAGCTCATTCTGATAAGAACTAGGCCTGTAGTTCAATTTTGCACACACACACACACACACACACACACACACACACACACACACACACACACACACACACACACACCACGGTTCGAATCCAGGGACCACCACTAACATGTCAGTCTGGTTCTACAGTTGTAAACTGCAATGTGAATAGAAAAAGTAATGTACTGCAACACCAAAAAATGTATAGTCATACCCTTCGGGAAAAACAAGGTAACCCCAAGCTACCATATAGGTGGCAATCCACTAAGCACAGAAGAGGTTATCAGGGACCTGGGGACCCAGGTTGACAGTGGCCTTTCTTTTGACACTCACGTTGCTAAAGTGGTTAGAAAGACCTTCTACATTGCCCACCTGATCATGAAGGGATTCACATCCAGATCTAGTGAGGTCATTGTTCCCCTGTACTCTTCACTTATCAGACCAATGATCGAGTACAATGCCCCATTCGGGATGTATCTCACCCGACATCTGCAGCAATTGGAGAGACCCCAAAAGTTCCTCACCAAAAGGATAAAGGGACTCCAAAATCTGTCATATGCTGCCAGATTGAAGAAACTCCAGCTCTATTCAGTCGCATACTGTCTGCTCAGAGGTGACATGTGCCTGACATACAAGGCCATGTCCAACCCGGAATTAATGGACATGCTCCACCTCAAAAATCCAAATCCACCAAAACCACTAGAGCAAGCGACTTAAACCTTAGCACGGATATAAATAGGACGTGCTGGAGGGATAGATTTATCACTCAGAGACTCCCTATGCTGTGGAATAAAATCCCAGTCCATGTGAGGCAGAGCACCTCGCTGACTCTGTTCAAGAGAAATCTAGACCTGTGGATGGGAGATCGTAGGTTTACCCCGGGAATCATCTCTGGGTCACTGCTGGACAGAGGCACAACAAACTAATGGGCACAGTATTTTTTCATATAAGGGGTGGCGTAAGCCACAATAATTTGGGCTAGGCTTATAAATGCCTTAGGGCAGATAGCCTAGTATAAACCTATGAACCTATGAACCTATGAACCTATATATTTTCCACACAGGGCAAACAGGTAAAGAAATTTGAAAAGAAATACTAGTATGATGTGTATAACTATGAAAGGAGTATAATTCATGTGTTGATCAGTCCCAGTCCTACAAATAGATGCAAGCTAGCCATCCACACTCTACAGTCAGGCCCAGACAAGCCCCTCAAGTGTCACGCTGTCACGGATAGTTTCCCCAGTTGCCAAGAAACCCGCACACAGAGAATGTCACTGTAGATATATGTCAAAAGCACAACACACACTCCAGGGCCTGCAACTAATATGTGAATCTGAAATATGTGTATAAACAGCAATGTAATGTGCACACAGTTCCTCTGCACAGGGACCACTGGTAAAGAAATCTGTATAGAAACAGGTATGATGTGTATAACTAAAATAAGGGTGCAACTGATCTGTTGATATGTACAGCTGTTGGTGTGCTGTAGCAGCCCCATGGCCCAGGTAGAGTGTAAGTGTGTTCAGAATGTACAGTAGTGAATAGTAGTGTACTGAGAAATATACTTGGTAGCAGTTGTCAGTTGAATCTGTTCCGTTCCCCCACCACTGATCCAATCGTCAAACTGAAAACAACATGGATACGTTCCTAAATAAACCTCTACTGTTGGGACAGTTGTTCCATTTGGTTAAACATTTGTTTAAACTGTGTGCATACTAATATTCCCTGTTGAATAATCATTGTTATTGCCTGCCTGACATACCTCTAACTGGCATGCTGTTGCAACTCTGAATGCCATTCCATATATGCATGGGTTCCATTTGCTATGGCACTGTTATAATTGCACTGTTTTGGGTAAATGGGAATATCCATGCTTGCTATTTTGACTA
This sequence comes from Protopterus annectens, assembly GCF_019279795.1. Taxonomy (NCBI): domain Eukaryota; kingdom Metazoa; phylum Chordata; order Ceratodontiformes; family Protopteridae; genus Protopterus; species Protopterus annectens. The sequence goes on from NC_056733.1 coordinate 563,729,694, forward strand.
ATGTTGTAATGTGTTGTTCATGACTAACCAATATTCATTGTTAATTTCCACACCATAGCACGTACAGGAAGGCAGATCCCAGCGGATCAGCCTCTCCCACCCCGCCTGGCCATCTGTTGGTCGCGCACCACCCTCGGGTGGAACCACTGCAGGGAATGGAGCTTGCCCCACCCCCCCTGCAAGTGGGCACAGTAAGGATGTTGTCATCCGGGACGAGGTTTCTGGCATGGTGCACAGTGTCCTCCAGATGGAGCTGGATGACCACCTGCACCAGGTGAAGGGCAGGCTGGCACAGTTATAGAAGCAGCCCCTCCAGCCCAGCCCCCAGCACAGCCACCTTTGGGGCTGTGAAGCAGTAGTGTTGACTGCCATCGGGTGAGGACATCAGGGCCACTACTACCATCTGGGGGGCTCATGAGCCTCTGATTCCCAACCACCCTCCCCATCAAGGTGTTTACCCCCCCATGTGTCATACACCACACCTGTCTGCTGTCTTGTCTGTCTGCAAATGCAACCTTTCCTACCAAACCTCCCTCACCACACTTACCTATAATCCTTCCTTAACATCCCACTCTCACCTTAAAAAAAGGGCATCTGTCCAAAAAAAAATAAATCACGTCCCATATATAGCTCTGCATTTCGCACAAAGATACGTACCCACTGCACAATCTAACCCTACTAATCATCCTTATTTTATGATGCCCACACTGCTCCCTGTAGGGTGTGAGGCTCCAAATACTAAATTGCCCACACTGAAAGCAGCTGTTGCTGCTGAAGAAATGCAGAGTTATGGTCCTTTCCTACACCCTTCTTGCAGATCCCGGTTTCTTAACTTGTTTTTTCCCCTGCTTGCACCAATTTCACCATTTTCCTATCTCCCTTATTTCTTTTCTTTATTTGAAATTAGCGTGGGTTTAAGCAGGCGAAAGCAAAGCTGAGCTCATGTAAGCATCGCTTAGCTCCACGCAAACCCATTTACAACTGTTTTAAAGTGCCTTAATCACTCTGTCTCCAACAGACCCCTTTCTGCCCAGCAACAAAATAATCAGCCCTTGCAAGTCTCAAACCCAGGACCCTGCACACTATAGCCAAAGTGATTTACCACTAAGCCATTTGAGATGTACATAAATGTGATGTTTTCTCAAACATATCATGCAGCACAGTCATTGAACAGTAGGGAAAGTGTATTTATATATGTAGATGTGTATATAAATATATATATATGTCTATGTATACAAGTCCATATATATATATATATATATATATATATATATATATATAAATGTATATACATATTTTTATATATATAAATATATATATATATATTTATATACACACACACACACACACACACACATATATAAATGTGTATTGCTTTTGCACATTGGATCCACACTCAACCCCTTACTGCAAAACATCTGACCAAAGGCACTGTTAATGAGGGTGAAGGGGCCCAAAATAAGTATCTCTTGTAATTATTGCCATCATTCCTTCCTCCAAAGCTGAACAGTTCTGCATTGCAACACAACAACCAGCACTTACAAGTCTTGAACCCAGGATCCTGCACAACATAGCCACAACACGTTAGCAGTAAGCTATCTTAGCTTTAAGATGTCAGTATGATATCAGTAACATATTATGAAGAACAATCATTCTACCATACAGAATGTACAATGTGGAAGCAGTAAACATTCCAATGATACATATACACAGACACACATATATATATGTGTATACACATACATACACATATAAATATATTACTATGTATAGATATGTATAAGAAGAGTATATTTAGAGGGTGCACAGCTTATCAAACAGCCAGTATTCCTTCAGTTGCCACCTTTTAAAATGGCCAGTGTTTGATTCTTTCATACAAATGAAAATTATTGCACGAAACATATACCCACACTCAATGCAAATGACAGGACACCACACACGTTTGCATACATAGAAATGTCTATTTGTGTACTATTTCAGTTGTTTATGCCATTTCTTATAGCAGTTACATGTTTGAAATACATAACTGAGTAATGCAACTCTCAAACAAAACATTTGATACAGTAATCTGTAAACCATAACATATGTTGCTGCCCAGGCTTAGTCCTTCAATTAGTACAACAATAAAAAACACTTGCCTTGAAGATAAGAACCAATCAACACTTATTAATTACAGATATAATTCAGCAGCCTCCAATTACACTCTGTACTCAACTTCCAGGGGGAAAATAATTAGTTGTCACAATGAAAATTACATAACAATGCTTAACTTAAAATGTCACTATCACACTGACAGAACTGTGTGTAAGAGAGTAAGCTCTAGCCCACCACTGTTCCCATGGTGAAGTGTATGAAAATGTACAGCCATATACTGTAATGTTTCTTACTACTGATATCCCTCACATGTTTAACAGCCTAGGTCAAAACATTTCATACCCCTCCCTCATAAAATGTCTTACAAGGGCATATAATTAGAAGTTATGTACCTACCATAACGTTCCATGTTAGTTGTCTTCTCTCGCCTTCTTTCTTGCTGGATGGGTTCAGAGCCGATCCTCGGCTCCGACTCGGCACTTGCTAAGCTCGAGAGCTAATTTTACCAGCTCGAGGCAACCCTATATCCCATGATGCAAGGCGTGACTACCTCAGATCTCGTTTGGTAGCTATGAAAAAACCCTGCCAGAAAAACTTCTTCCCAAAAGGAAGAAGAGAAACTAAATGTGGAAAGAAACAAGGCCAATAAACACTAAGAGTAGTGACACTTCCTACTGGGAGCCTATGGAAAGAGTGAACCATACCCAGAAAGGAGTAAAACTGCAAGGTCTGTCCAGGCTTGGGGGAAGGAGGGAGGGACGCAAGAAAGAAGGTGAGAGAAGACAACTAACATGGAACGTTATGGTAGGTACATAACTTCTAAATGTTAAGTTGTCAAACTCGCCTTCATTCTTGCTGGATGGGACCGCGTCCCTAGCACCTCTATCCTGGGTGGCTCAATGGAACAGACTCTTGAGAACTGTGGAACCAAACCTAGCCCTGTCCCTGGAGGCCAAGTCCAATTTGTAATGAGAAACAAAGGTGTGAGGAGTGTACCAAGTGACTGCCGCACAAATAGTGTCAATAGGTAGCCTATCCTGAAAAGCTGTGGAAGTGGCTAGGCTCCTGGTAGAATGTGCTTTTGGTTTCGAGGGCAGTTGCTTGCCCCTAAGAAGATAAACATAAGAAATGATAGAAGACAGCCATCTGGATAAGGTCATTTTGGAGACCGGAAGACCTTTCCTGTTTTCTGCATAAGAAAGAAACAGTTGATCAGATTTCCTGAATTGTTTAGTTCTGTCCAAGTAATACCTGAGTTGACGATGGACATCCAAACAATGAAGTTTTTGTACAGCTTTGTTAGAATAATTAGGGAAAAAAACTGGCAAATCAATAGATTGGTTGATATTAGTCTGGGAAGCAAACTTGGGCAAAAAAGATGGATTAGTTCTTAAAGATACCCTATCTTTGTGGAAAACCAAGTATGGGGAACGGACACAGAGAGCCTGAAGTTCATACACCCTTCTGGCTGAAGTAACAGCAACCAGAAAAATTGTCTTCCAGGAAAGAAATTTTAATGAGCATGTAGCAGCCGGTTCAAAGGGGGGAAGTATCAAGGACGCCAGCATTAAATTCAAATCCCATTGCGGAGGAGGATCTTTGATAGGAGGTTTTAGGAGAAATATCCCTCTCAGAAAGGCTTTGCAAAGCTTGTGAGACATAATGTTTTGATCCACTAAGCCAACATGAAAATTTGAGATTGCTGCCAATTGAACCTTCACTGTAGAGGGAGAATAACCCGATTGAAAAATCTCAGCTAAGAACTCTAAGACTGAATGCACTGGAGCAGTAAGGGATCTATGTCTCTAGACTTTGCCCAGAAGGAAAAACATTGCCATTTACTAGCATAAATCCTTCTGGTAGAGGACTTTAGAGAAGCTACTATGATCTCTCTAACAGTGTCAGAGATCATAGGAAGCCTGGCTAAGGAAGGAAGTGGAGCAACCAAGCAGTGAGGTTGAGGGAAGGAATGGACCGGTGCAGTTGACCCGAATGGTGGGTCAGAAGATCTGGAACTGGGTCCAGATGCCAAGGCTGCACCAAGAGATGACGATGCAGGGACGGAAACCAAATTTGTCGAGGCCAGTAAGGGGCAATGAGAATCAACTTGGCTCTCAATACGGTAGCTTTCTGAATTACTTGAGGTATCAGTGGGAATGGAGGAAAAGCATAAAGAAGTCCCCGTGGCCAATCCTGGGTTAGAGCGTCTCTCGGGGGATGGCCTGGTAGTGGAAGGAGAGTGAAGAAGTCTGGGCATTTGCTGTTTTGGGGTGTAGCAAAAAGGTCGCAGCAAGGGACACCCCACTTCTGAAAAATCTCGTCCACTACCGATTGTTTGAGAGACCACTCGTGTGGCATGAGAATAGCTCTGCTCAGCCTGTCCGCTAAGAGGTTGGATTTCCCGGGGATATGCGTTGCTATCAGAAACCGATGAGAGGAGATTGCCCATTGCCAAAGTCTGAGAGCTTCTCGACACAGTGGATAGGACCTGGTCCCGCCCTGCTTGTTGATATACCAGACTACGGACATGTTGTCCGTCTGAACTGCAATAGTCCCTAAAGGAAGAAAGTCGCTGAGGGCTTGCAACGTTAAAAGCACTGCTCTCATCTCTATGACATTTATGTGCAGATGGTATTCTATGGGTTGCCAAGTCCCATGGACCATCCTGCCCTGATAATGCCCCCCCCACCCGATCAGAGAGGCATCCGAAGTGACTGTGGCAACCGGGACTGGGGGAACAAACAGTCGGCCCTGATGGAGTTGCGGGGAAGACATCCACCAGGTTAGATGACTCTTGCACGATTGTGTCACAAATATCTCCTGTCGCATGGGGAGCTGCTGGAATGACCACTGGGTGAACAACATCCACTGCAGAAGACGCATGTGGAAGCGGGCTAACGGCAGTAGTACGATGGCCGCAGCCATAAGACCTAGAACCTTCAGGACAAATCTGGCCCTGATCCTCTTGCTGAGTAATATGATCCGAACATACTTTTGGATGTCCAGAATTCTTTGGTTTGTGAGTCTCGCTGACATACTGACAGTGTCTAATTCTGTGCCTATAAAGGTAATAGATTGGCAAGGCGACAGAGAAGATTTTTCAAAGTTTACAGAAATCCCCAATTGGTTGCAGGTGTGAAGAGTGTAGTCTCTGGCCTTGAGAAGTTGATGCCTGGTGGTGGCAGAGAGGAGCCAGTCGTCTAGGTACGGAAACACCTGGAATCCTTGACGTTTCAGATGAGCCGTGACCACTGCCACACATTTGGTAAACACTCTGGGGGCTGTAGTGAGGCCAAAGGGCAGGGCTCCGAATTGAAAATGACTGGTCCCCAGCCGAAAGCAGAGAAACCTTCTGGAGCGCCTGTGAATTTTTATGTGATAGTACGCATCCTGAAGGTCTATTGAGCACATCCAGTTGTCCTTGCCCAAAAAAAGGGTAGAATGGACTGAAGCGTGACCATCCGGAATCTTGCCTGCTTGACAAACTTGTTTAGTTTGCTGAGGTCTAAAATTGGTCTCCAATCTCCCGTCCTTTTGGGGACCAAAAAGAATCTTGAGTAGATGCCGGATCCTACTTGGTCTGCTGGCACGAGTTGGATGGCTCTTTTTGCTAGGAGCTTTGATACCTCCAGCTTTGCCAATTCCCTTAGACCGGGTGAAACGTCTGGAAGGGATTGATGAGGAACGGGATATCTCTCGAAAGGGATATTGTAGCCCTCAGATATGATCGACTGTACCCATTTGTCTTGAGAGAGGGAACGCCAGGCTATTGGGTACAGCGACAATCTTCCCCCGACTGCCTCCAAGGGTGGACATTCGGGCAACACCTCAGGGATGCTGGAAGGGTTTATCAGAGAGAGGCTCCTGCTACCCTGATTCTGCGGACCCCCTCTGCCCCTAGGGCGGCCTATTGTTATTACCCCTCTGCCTCTGGGGTAAACTGACCATGTGTATCCGTGACCCTGAGATTTACGAAACCACATTTTCCCACCCTTCTGACCTTTTGGATAGGGTCTTGAAGGGGTGGAGAAATGGACTCCTACGGCAGAAAGAGTCTTGCCATCTTGCTCACACCTGGTCAATGTGTCCTTCACCTGAGGCCCAAACAAAGCCGAACCATCGAAGGGAGTATTAGTGAAGGACGCCTTAAAGGGATCTGCAAAATTACAAAGCCGCATCCAGGCCTGACGCCTAAGTGCCACTCCTGTGCCTGCGGCTCTACTCACTCCATCGGCTGCATAAGAAATGAGCCACATGGAGGAGTTAGTTATAGAATTTAGGATTCCTAGCTGTGAGGCAATCTTTTCTTGAGCCCCAGCAGCTGACGGATCCTGAACCACCTCACCTAGTTCCTTGAGAATGTCTCTCTGAAGCCTGGTAAAGTGACATAGATAGTTCAGCGAACGCATAGCAAAGGTCGCTGAAGAAAACATCCGCCATTACCTATCCATGGTCCTAGAGTCCTTGTTAGGAGGATGGACAGGTACAGAAGGATCAGCAAGTTCTTTCTTGGTGGCCGCCGCCACCACCATGGCATCAACGGGGACACCCTTGGTAAGAAACTGTTTGTCTGAAGGGGCCGTGATGAATTTAGAAGGCCTCCTGGGGACTGGTTCCACAGAATCCGGGGCCGCCCACGCCTTCCGAGCCACCACTTGCATGAGTGGGTCAAAAGGCGGAGACACCCAGGAGGTGGAGGGTCGAGATCCAAAAGCCTCCAGGTATACCGACTCATCCTCGGAGGGATTAATGGAAGGCCAGTTCCCCCTCTGCTTAAGGAGTTCCAGGATGTCTGAAAAGGAGACATCCTCAGAGGGGGACCGTGGGGAACCCTCAGACTCATCTAAGTCGGTATCTGATGTTGTAGACTCGGGGGAGTCTGTGTGCTTCCTCTTGCACGTCCTCTTACGCAGGGGTTCTCCAGCAGGATCAGGAGAAACCTCGGAAGAGGAAGCTCTTCCCAATGGGGAAACCTGGGGTGATGGATCTCTGGGTCTGGGAGCAAGAGAATGGCAAGAGACATCAACAGGCACCAAAGAGGGAGGAGCTAATGGAACAGACCGTTGACTCAGCTCCGGGGCTAGAACACTTCTCATCACCTCGAAGGCTCCCCTTCCAGGGAGGCCAGAAGACTCCCACTCTGAAGAGACAGGAATCCCCGGTCCCACCGAAAGAGAAGGCTCCAAGGCCGATGTCGGTGCTGAGCTCACCAATGCCGAAGCTCCAAGAGGGAGAGCGGGGTCGGACAAGGGTCCGATGCCACTCGCCCCCTCGGAGCCGACAAGGGAGACCTGACGACCGGATCCCTCCAAGGAAGGCCTCGTGGAAGAAATCGGAGTCGAAGACGACGGAGCCGACAGGGGAAGTATCGGCTCCGGCGCACCCACGGTCACCGTTACGAAAAGCTCCGGCTCCGAACTCTGAAGGAGAGTCGGAGGAGGAATTTCAGGGGGATGAGAAATAGCAGTCGTCTGCTGAGACGGGCTATGGAGCATTTGGGCCAGCGCCTGTGACTTTAACAGTCTACTTACCACCCTCTCCAAGTCATGGTCTGACAGCCTGGACGACCTTGAAGATCGGCTCCGATGGCTCTGCTCCAAAAGTAGAGGAGATCCCGGAGCCGAGCGAATCGACTCCAGGGAAGGAGATTGAGATCTCTTCTTGGACGGAGCCATCGGAGCCGAAGACCCTTCGGTTCCAGATGCAGCCGACAGCTTATCGACTCCAGTGCTGGTTAAAGAGACGTCGGCTCCGGCCGGAGCCGACATAGTCATAGGTACCAGTGTATCGGAGCCAGACAGAGCCGATACCACTCCCTCCAATGTGGAAAGATCGGCTCCAGCTGGAGCCGATCTCGACTCCAAAGGAGTCGGAGCCACTGCCAAAGGCTTAAGCACCACAGCCTGGGCTTTAGGTGGCTTAGAGGGCTTAGCCGACCCAGTCTTAGTCGGTGAACCCTCTGGCTTCAACAAGCCACGTAGAATTAGCTTGTTTCTACGTTCCTGCAGGACTCTCTGGCTAAAGGAGTGACAAATAGCACAGGAGTCCTGCAGGTGTAAAGGCCCCAGGCAGTACACACAAGAAGTGTGACCATCTGTCAGAGACATTTTCTGACAGCACGAGTCACACTTCTTGAAGCCTGAGACCTTCACTTCCTTTGACATACTATGCCAAAACACACACAGACACACACCAGTCACACAGTTATCTAAAGAGAAAAAAAGGGGAAACTGAAAAACACACACACTCTCCCTGACAGAAAAAAATGGAAGGGAGGCTTAAGGCCTGAAGGGAGGAAAAACTATCCCTGTATATGGCAGAAAGGGGAATATAGGGCAAAAGATATATATATATTAACACTAACAAACTAGGATTGAAAACTGGAAAAAAAGGGAACATTTTCTCTGACTAACTATAGTATAAATCCAAAACTTTACCTGAGCTGGTAAAAAGAGACCTCTTCGCGAAGCGGCAAACGAGATCTGAGCTAGTCACGCCTTGCATCATGGGATATAGGGTTGCCTTGAGCTGGTAAAATTAGCTCTCAAGCTTAGCAAGTGCCGAGTCGGAGCCGAGGATCGGCTCCGAACTCATCCAGCAAGAATGAAGGCGAGTTTGACAGCTTAACATCAGTGTTTTACATACACTGACCTCTGGACTGTACAAGGTCACACACGTTTTGTCCAGCTGTAGCACTCATATATATGGATCCTACCCCACAATTTGTGTGGGAGTACACAACATCACTGGAATGATAGCAGGAATACCAGCACTGAATAATGATAGGTCATTACTCAACCTCTTACTGCATGACATCTGGACAAAGCCTGGTATATAAGTGGAAGACAGAGGCTGGAACACAGGGCCATAGTTGCAATATTGCTGTTATACACTGTGAAAGTTGCTGGTGTTACAGGATTGCTTGCAACATACCCTTACTCAGGAATATGAAGTCAGAAATACAAATGGATGTTGCCATGTGCTAATACCACTCAACAGTGAGAATGCCACTGATATGTCAGAGACAAGACCTGCGTGTTGAACAGATAAAACATAGCAGCCAATCCTCTGGCCATCATGTGGATAGGCCTACAGTTGAGACCTATGCAGACAGACTGCATTCCATACAAAACTAGCATGTACACACAAACCCTGTAAAACTAGCAGTATTCAAGGCTTATAACAGCAATATTCACACTGTCCGTAGGTCTGGAACCTTATACAAAAATGTAGTTGGCCTGTGTCGACAAGTCCTGTTGCAAGAGGTATTGCAACCCGCTGTCTGTAACACTGCTGCCCACACACAAGAATAATGTCTTCCATACAAGAAAGGTAAAGGGACAACGCCCACATGATGTAGTCATTAATAGTAGTGGGTTGCTATGACATTGGTAATTGGAATTACTACACAGGTAGTTGCATGCAGTTAGCAAGTGGGGAACACCAATTGGTGCAGAGGTCATCACCTAATCATGAGCATCACCAACAAAATCCATGCTGCAACCTATTCAAACCAGCTCACTCCCTGTAGTGGAGAGAGAGAAAAAAAAATACAACAAAAATAACAGTAAAAAAAAACCTACAAACCCCAAAAATAAAATAAAATAAAACAAGGAACAGATCCAAGAGTACACAGAAGAGAGCTCAATACTAAAACAGGTATGTGAAACATTTATGCATGTAATTGAATGTAGTACTTGGTCTGTAATAAAGAGATAGATGTTTTTGAAAGATTTATATGTGCCATCAAGACTTGTTGCTGTAATGATGTCCTGCTGAACAACTGCTATGGACATAGCATCTGGCCCTGTGGGCATTGGGCCATACTTGTCAACTGTGCAGATCTGCACAGAATGACAAGATGTAAGCCATCACAATGTTTGTTCTGTTCCTCAAAACATGTATACTAGTCTGGCAAATAGCTGAAGGTGGAAGCAATGAAGTCATGACAGACACATGAGTTTCAGACCCCACCACATTCAAGATAGTCATGATAATGTGAACAGTATCATGCACAAAATGCACAGGTTTGTAATAGGCTTAACTACAATCTGTCCCTATATATACCCCCCTAATGTTAGGCTGTGTCCATATGTGACACTGTTTCGTAGCAATATTGCAAGGCAGACAGTGCAGCTGTGGAGGAATGAGGTTCAGAGTGTAGACCCTATGTCTGAATGCACTCTCTCTCTCTCTATATGTATATATATATATATATATATATATATATATATATATATATATATATACACACATATACATACATAGATACACGTCTACATATATACAGACACATTACATATATATATATATATATATATATATATATATATATATATACACACACACAGAGAAAAAGAGAGAAAGACGTGTATGTCTGCACATAGACAAACACACACATTTATACATACATTTTATATATATATATATATATATATATATATATATATATATATATATATATATATATACATACATATATATACATATACATTTCCGTACTGTTGAATGACAGTGCTGCACGATATGTTTGAGAAAACATCATACATATCTGCAGCTCAAATGGCTTACTGGTAAATTGATGTGGCTATGGTTTGCAGGGTCCTGGGTCACACACTTGCAATAGGTGATAATTTATCTGCTGGCCAGAACAAAGGCTGTTGGATACAGAGTGATTAAGGCACCTGTAAGCAGTTGTAAGCAGGTGCGAAGTGGACAGTTATGTCTGGTGTGAAATGCATGTTGGGAACACATTTTCCCTTTGTTTGTTAAGGTAATAGTGGGATGTTGGGGAAGGACAGAAGGCATATTTGGTGAGGTAGGTTGGATTGGAACACAGACAAGAAGGACAAGACAGCATACATGGGCAGAATATGACACATGTTGGGTAAACACATTGGACAGGGAGTAGTGTATGGAAACTGAAAGTCCATGAGCGCCCAAATGAAAACAGTGGAATTGAGTTCCCCACTCATGGGCAGTCACCACTGCACCTTCACGGCCCTGAAGGTGGCTGTGCTGGGGGCTGAGCAGGAGGAGCACACTGGCCCTCTAATTGTGTCACGAGGGCCTCAAGGTGGTGTAGCATATCCTCCAATCCTCTGTGGAGCTCCCAATGCACCAGACCCTGGAACTGATGTCAGGTGACAGGATCATGTCTGTGAGCACTCCTGGGGGGGTGGGTGGACAAGCACCATCCCCTAAGGTGGTTCCAAATGAAGGTAGTGCAGGATCAGCAGATGAGGAGGTCCCAGGTTGGGTCTCAGATGTGCTGTGGCCTGGTCATATGGCCAGATGAGGTGGGAAAGGTGGTTCTGCTGGGAACAGCCTTCCCAAACACACTATCGTGTCACAGTTTTAGAACATATGTGGGTAGTAATAGTCAACACAATCCAGGATTAGTTATTAACACAAAACACCAGATTTGGAGCAGTTGCATAGCAAACAGAACACATGCATATATGGAAACACAGTGGCCATTACAATGGCATGCAGGCTACATTGTTAGCAACAGACCACCAATGAGGGTGTTTCAACATGGAACATGAATAGAAACACATTTCAATATTTGTTGTACAATAGGATACATGTCCCAACAGTAGATTTGGTGTAGACATACCCATTGATTTGTGTGTTCAGATTATTGTTGAAGATATGGCGGGGGGGGGGAGAGAGAGGTGTCAATTAACAACTATTATATCCTTGCAGTACAAGTTCCTCAGACCTTTTTTTACCACTTTATGGTCTTCCAGGTACCATGTTGAGAGAGCGCCTTCCAGCGTATACACCCCAGGAAAATGACATCCTCATAAACTACCTGGTGCAGCATCACGAACCTTCTTTGGGTGTACAGCCCATGATCTGCAGGAGAGGACTGCCCTGTGGAACGTGCTCATCCACAGGGTAAACTATGTTAGCCTGCATAACCGCAGTTATGAGCAGGTGCAACATCGGTGCACTGACCTAATCCGCCATGCCCATCAGCGTGCTGCTGCAGTTAGGAGGGACTAGCTAGCCACAGGTGGGGGTCGAGCCATCCAGCCCCCACTGACACCAGCTGAGGAGCTCCTCTCCAGCCTCGGGGCACCCGCCCGTCAGTCAAGCCAAGAACCTGCTGATAGCATTGTGGAGGTGGGTACTACCCACACAATAGATGAGGAGTGTGCAGGTATGGCCCCAGGGCACATTAGTACACCACTGTTGCTGCTCCATCTTCATCTGTAAAGTATCTTCATGCATATGTCAGATAACATAGTCTGTTGCTGCAATGTAGTAATGAACAGAGGTGCATAATCTCTAGTACTGCGGGTTTGTACTACTGCTCTACTGAAATGCTGCACCCACCCTGTACCATAGATTCATAGGTTAGTACTAGGCTATCAGCCCTAGGGCCTATACAAGCCTAGCCATAACAATTCCCTGGCTATTTCTTCCCACAATATTTACTACCCTGGACCTCTGTCTAGCAGGGCGACTGACGTGATCCCTAGGGTGAATTTCCTATCTCCCATCCAATTGTCAAGGTTCCTTTCGAAGAGGGCCAAAATGTTTTGTTTAGTGTGATGACAAGGTTTAGATACCTGGAGTGTGTGGCTCTGAGCGATTGGGATTTCTTTAAGTGTAGCATGTCCAACAGATCTGGGTTTGACATGGCCTTGCACGTTAAGCAGAGATCGCCTCTGAGTAGACAATAGGTGACCGAGTATAGCTGGAGGTTTTTTTTAGACAGTCAGCATAGGGCATCTTCTTTAGGCCTGTGATTCTTTTAGTGAGATATTTCTGCAGCCTTTCCAGTTGTTGCAGATTGAGCGGTACATACCAAATGGGGCGTAGTATTCTATAATGGATCTAATGAGGGATGAGTACAGTGGGACAATGACCTCCTTTTTTCTGGATGAAAAGCCCTTAGTGATGAGGTGTGCCACACAGAAGGATTTCCTGACTGTTGTGGGGATGTGGTATCAATGCCACAGGTGTGGCTACTGACATCACATCTCTCACACAGCCATGTAGGTCCTTCTGATATACATCTGGGGCAGCAGCCTATAGCTGGTGAGTATGGTTTTATTTTGTTCAGGTTTGCCAATACACTGGCCATGTTATGGCCATGGTATTTGCCATGCACACATTTAACACACCTACCCATAATGCATGCTGTACATATTCACTTACTGTTGCTGTTAACTGCACTGCATCACAGTGGTCAACATGGTGGCATATCTGAAGGGTATGTAACAGTCCTGCAGTATAACTAACAACCTGTCAGTGCAAGATGTGTGGACAAAGATGAACATAATGGTGGGACAAATGGACTACAATAGGGACATGTCTGAAACATTACCCTTATACAGTGGCTACAACACTGTATATATCACTATTACAATGGCAACTGTTACAGATATACACAACGGCATATCACAGTACAACATTCCAGTACTTTTACAACCTGTAATGTGATCCCAACATGAGCAATGAATGTGTAATATGGCATCCTATGTTAGGACAACAAATATGGGGAATACATACCTTAACAAACACTGGAAGCATATGTGTGCACACACTCCAAATAACATATTGTGGAAGCAGCTTTTGAGGTACTGACAGCATTCACTCTTCATGAGTATGCACCTTCCATCAAGTACAGGTCTTCAATGTCATACCAACTAATGGATTGCTGTCCAAGAAGTATGTCCATGACATTTGCCCACTCACCTGCAATAGAGGCAGCAGTGGCTTGCACACATCTTACAAACCATGGAATGGATCCCATATCCAAAAGGTAGCACTCAGGAGTGGGAAATGTAGCCATACCTCACCACTGCATATACCATGGCAAATAGTGCAGACAGTCATGTATGTGACGATGAAGTATGGGACAACATTAATGTAGAAAATAAACAGATGACCATCCAAGACAGATGATGACACATGTTGCAAACTGGTCACAGAGACTGCGGAGAAACAAGCTGCAACACTGAGGGACTTGCAGGAATGTCTAGCAAGTACTGTCTGTGCAGTACCTGTGTCGACAATTGCATGAAGTCTGCATAAGTGTGGCCTATGGGTTAGGGTAATCAGATGGAAGAGTTGTTCCACAGGAAACATCATCCAGGGCTCTCTACAGGTAGCATATGCATGACATCAGAAGTCTTCCAAAGGCATGTGTTGCAATGTGTAATGGTGTACAGAGAACAAGGCAGAAACCTACAGACAGTATTAATAAAGATACATGTAATGCACAAGCAACACCTCACTCCACCTCAGGCCCACCAACCCCATCTCTACCTTGCTGGTGCTAGTGTACACCTTTAGGTTTGCTGTTCATTAGCAGGAACTAGGCGGGCAGACATGGTGTGTTGAATTTGGGACACTGCAAAATGACACATGTGTGGCACATAGTTGTCGAGCATCTGCAAAAAGGCTGAGGATGGGGAGGGGTGTCATCCTGAAACACAACAGTGAACTGAAGCATATGTTCAAAGCTCACTAAGAATGGCTGTATCTGAACACAGTCAATGTCATGAATTGTGCCAGACATAACCTTGACTCCACAGCAATAGTGAAGGCACTGTGTGACCTCCAAGGGCTATGCACATGAGTTGACCTTGCAATCTGGCACAGTTGGGGGACATCTGTAGGGCAGAGTGACCAAATAATGGCAAGTGCAGATGGGACATGCTAGTACACCCCTTCCAGAAATAGTGACTGCTGTAGTTCACTTAACAGGTGCTGCAACAAACCATCATGTTAAGGGTGTGCACACTTATGCAACCCACATATTGTATGCATCTCAATCACCATCTGCACAACTAACACATTTTTTGATACTGCATTTGATTGCACAGTTCATATGTCACGCATCAGGTGTGTGTAATGTTAGCATAGTCAGTACTGCGGCCCAATGGCATATCCAGGGAAGAGGGTGGCATGTCAATAATCATGTGTACACTCTTCATAGCCACAGTTAGCTTTGAAGATTGGCAGTATAATTGTATTTTATTGCTCATACATGCAATGCTGATGATTAGATCTACAAATCAGACATCATGCATTCAGTATTAACATCTGTCCTCAAATCATCCCAGGTATGTGTCAGACAAACACATATGGGCTATGAGCAATAGAGCAAACATAACTGCCATACATATACACATTCAGCAATGGCATGTACACCCCTGAGGTATGGTGCACAGTATGTGCCAGGGTGCTAAACAGGTGTACAGCAATACTATGTGCATGGGTGCAGTGTATTCCAGGGGAATGGGCATCACCTAACACGTCATGCATCACAGAGATGTATAATGTTGGTAACAGGGATTGAGTATAGCTGCAGTGCATGCTGTTGAGTGCCATATGTCATGCATGTTAACAGTTGGGTAATGAGAGGTATGTGTAATATCTTTGTGCCACCTCATCTGTAAGTGTGTGTGTGTGTGTGTGTGTGTGTGTGTGTGTGTGTGTGTGTGTGTGTGTATATACAGAGGTAAGCAATGACGTACAGGTCTTAAAATATGTATTTTGTTTTCCCATCACAGGTGGCGAGGTGGGTCAGAGTCCCTCCTGCAGGAAAACTGATGTTCGTGTCCATACAGAGTCTGGCAATGATGACAGGTATGGTGAGGCACAAGCGGGGCTGTCGGGGGCTGAAGCTGTGCCATTGGTTGACATCCCACTGTTATCCACCCTATCTCCGCACACAGTCACATTGCCTATACAGACCCCATCACCAGTGGCCATAGATGAGGGGCAGTTGGCAGGTGGTGGCATGGGACAGGACAGTGTGGTGACTATGGCAAGTGTGTCTGGACACAGCAGCCATAGCCAGATGACTGGCAAGGTACCACACAGACAGATGTACAGGCGTGCTCATAGGAGGGCTGTTGGCTATCAGGACCCTGCAGAAGTGCCATGGCAGGTGTCACCAGATGCATGTTTCGGGCTGTCATGGAGGCACAGGCACATATGGAATGATATACCAGAGTCTCAGCCTCCAGAGGGCTACTCATTCTGCTGTTATCGACATCCGTGATCTTGTAAGTGCCCACTGTTATTTTGCAGAGGTCCTGGATAGATGGTTGGATGAGATGGTGGGAATCCTTGACTGTGCAATGCCTGTGTTCGAGCATATGGTGGGAGTAGGGTAACAGCCAAGTGGACGTAGGTCAGCAACACCAACAGGTGGAGGTCTACATGGACTTGAAACAATTTGCAGCTGCTCCTGTAGTGGCAGTACCAGTACAAGCACTGCAGGGGGGGTGCTGTCCACACCACAACATAGCAGGCCACATGCACATGGCCTTGGCCAGTCCCAACAGGGACCCAGATCCAGCGGACATTTGTCATCCTCAGGCGAGAGTGCCATATCTGGCCTTGTACCTGGTAGTGCCCATGGAACCAGTGGTAGGGACAGTTCTCGTGTCTGTGGCCGGACACAGTGAATTGCACACCCTGCCATATACGGTCTGCAGCTATCCAAAAAAAAACCTGTATAGGGCAGTCACATGGCAGAACTGTGTGCATGCATACATACATACACACACACACACACACACACACACACACACACACACACACACACACACACACACACACACACACCACCAACACAGCTAGGGCAACTGCATACCTACACACACATCTGCACAGCCCAATGAATAATTAAATTCCCTAATGCACACACATGATGTCAACCAAACTGCTCAGCCTAGTTCTCTGGCAAACCCACAACACACCCTGTGCATATGATGATACCTGTCCCACATCTCTGTCATCCGAAACATCGATGAAGGGACAGGCTAATATGGTTCTGATGCACAGGGTGAATGTAGTAAGGTAAACCAATCTAATGCTAAGTGACATGTTTTCAGCAAGAAAGTGTAATGCTTACATGTCAGGATGTGTAGTTGTCTGGCCATGATGCATTATAGCCATTATTAACAATGACTAATTGTGGTCTGCATAATGTATTCAGTTTGTGTTATAGGTGCCTATGTGTCAGCAGGATGTTGGTCTGCTGTTGTTTCCTACAATGGGTATGGCACCATGGTGACACCTTGACTGTGCCATATCCTGGGTACAGCTGAACACAAGTAACAGGTCTGTATAACAGTTACTGCACATGCCACATGGCTGATAGGTCTGAGGGGTGTATACAGGTGAGTGCATGGTGGCTGATGGCAGCAACCCTTCTACAGTGGACAATGGTAAGTGTACTGGGTGGCACACACCATTTGTTTGTGTATAACACACACAGTGGCTTTAGTGTTGATGCAATACATGGAGAATACTGTACACATGGATGCAGTTAGTTTTGCAGTGAACCCATTTTAGCCTATGTAATTCCACCAAAACAAAATAGGCAAAACATCACATCACTAAACAATCAGTGGCTAGTTTAATGTCATTGATGATGGTACTGGCAGGGTATATGTCCCCTTCCCCAATGTAGTGCAATCCTGGAGTTGGTAAACATAGGTGCGCTGGTGTGGGTGGCAATGCCCTTCACTTTGGAGGGTGTGGGGTGGTGTAGAACCACACATAGTGTGATTGACAAGTGTGATTGACAAGCACTTAACCTGTTAACATAAACTGTACAGTATTACAGCCAACTAGCAAGGAGATACACACAATAATCCCAATGAGTGTGGCTGTGTCCATAACATCCACCCCCAAAAAAAAAAATATATATATATATATATATACCAACTCCAGTATCGCTGCACAGCTATACAATGGTAAAGATGGCATTTACACATCTACTACTAGTTTTGATAGAATGAATTTCCACAAGATGATATCTTTGAAATGTTAGCAATTGCCAGTCAGTTCTCGGACAATGACCTCCTGGGACATGTACTTTCTGGAAACTGAAGTAGATCCCTTCACACACACACACACACACACACACACACACACACACACACACACACACACACACACACACACACTTACTTGGCAACACAGAGTAGAACCCCTACCTAGGTACTTATTGCTACTAATGTGTTTGGCCTTAATTGCGCACACCACACAGCTTTTAGATGAGGTGTGTACTGAGTTTCTTGTTAAGTGAAGAACATCACCAGGCCTTGTAAAGTATGGTAATGGAGGATGTCCTGGGTGTTAATGAACAATGCATAGTGTGACACACTGTCATATACACATTGTCAAACACATAACAGTCATAAACATGCCTGAGAGACCTGGGTTTATCAGTGTTAATGACCTACCTTGTTAGTGAGTCCATTCTGTTACAGATAATTTGCACACAGCACATGCATCATTGGGTTGGATAGTGTTATCAGTTACCTGTATGGTTGATGGTGACAGTGGTCCTAATACAGTGGACCTTAGGACATGTACTGGGGATACCATGGTGTAAAGACAGTACACCCAGCACCCACACCCCACATTGGATATTTTACTCACTGAAACCCATGATAATACTCTGACACACCCACAATCACACACTGACCAGGACTGCAATACAACCTCTGGTCTAGCTCATCAGTGCTACTACAGGGATATGTATCTATTGCACATGCCACAGGGATAGTAAGGTGACAAGCCTCTGCTACTGTCAGCAACATCACTAACCCTTACACTGCATGGCAAGGTGTATTGTATTTGGAGAATGTGGCCTCAGAATGATGTATCCTACAAATATACACACCTGCACACATACGCACACTAGCCAGGACTCAGAGGGTAACCCATGCCTATCTACCCATTTGTACAACAGTGTTGTGCTGGTACTGCAAGCTCCAGGCAGCCCATAGGGTGAAGAGTGTAACACGCTACACAATGTCCATTACAGCAGCAGCCATTTCTAACTATGGCAATGGGGGTGTAGGGGGTGAGAAGGCCCTCAGGGCATTATCAACTACAAGTTTGCAAACACACAGACATTGCTATTCTCAGTAATGCACACTAACACATTTGTCAGTACTGGGGTCCTTAGATGCAGATGTTCCGAGGTGTGAACCAGGATATTATTCATGGAGATATGAGAAGAGTAGGGGACGTGGGTACAGTGGTATCATGCCACCTGACGTTTGTCAGCAGGCCATCTATCAACTGGTGCCACATGAGTGATCCTCAGGGTGAGAG
>NC_056733.1:563753893-563778893 GCF_019279795.1 Protopterus annectens
TTTTGGTTTAGAAAATAACTGCTTGCCTCTGAGAGAGTACACATAGGAAATGGTGGAAGTCAACCATCTGGATAAGGTCACTTTAGAAACTGGAAGACCTATCCTGTTTTCTGCATAGGAGACAAATAATTGGTCCGATTTCCTGAATTGTTTAATTCTATGCAAATAGTACCTGAGCTGACGATGGACATCCAAAAAATGAAGCTTCTGTTCAGCTCTGTCAGAATAGTTTGGGAAAAAGACTGGTAGATCTATAGATTGGTTAATATTGGTTTGAGACACAACTTTGGGGAGAAAGGACAGGTTCGTTCTTAATGATACCCTGTCCTTATGAAAAACCAAGTAAGGGGAACGAATGCAGAGAGCTTGAATCTCGGAAACCCTTCTTGCTGAAGTGACAGCCAGTAAGAATATAGTTTTCCAGGTCAATAACTTCAAAGAACATGAAGCAGACGGTTCGAAGGGAGGTAGCATCAAGGATGCCAACATTAAGTTTAGATCCCATTGCGGAGGAGGATGCTTTATAGGCGGCTTTAGGAGAAAAACTCCTCTCAGAAAGGCCTTGCATAATCTATGAGACATAATGTTATTGTCATGCAAGCCAACATGATACTTGGAAATAGCAGCCAGTTGTACTTTAACTGTAGATGACAAGGATGAATGAAAAACCTCCGCCAGGAAATCTAAAACAGAATGTACAGGAGCAGTAAAGGGATCAATATTCCTGGAATTTGCCCAAATAGAAAAACGTCGCCACTTGCTAGCATAAACAGTCCTAGTGGACGACTTTAAAGAAGACACTAAGATGTCTCTGACTGAGTCAGAGATCATCGGTAGCCTGGCTAGGGAAGGAAGTGGAGCAACCAAGCAGTGAGGTTGAGAGAATGAATGGCCCGGTGCTGCTGACCCGACTGGTGGATCAAGAGATCCGGAACTGGGTCCAGATGCCAGGGCTGCACCAGAAGGTGACGATGCAGAGACAGAAACCAAACTTGTCGAGGCCAATAAGGGGCAATGAGAATCAACTTGGCCCTCAAAACGGTGGCTTTCTGAATGACTTGTGGAATCAAGGGAAAAGGAGGAAAAGCGTGCAGAAGTCCCGGGGCCAATCCTGGGTTAGAGAGTCTCTCAGGGGTTGGCCTGGAAGGGGAAAGAGGGTGAAAAATCGGGCACTTGTTGTTTTGAGGAGTAGCAAAAGATCGCAACAAGGAGTGCCCCACTTCAGAAAAATCTGATCCACTACAGATTGATTGAGAGACCACTCGTGAGGCATTAGAATGGATCTGCTCAGCCTGTCCGCCAAGAGGTTGGACCTGCCGGGGATGTGCGTTGCTATCAGAAACCGATGAGAGGAGATTGCCCATTGCCAAAGTCTGAGAGCTTCTCGACACAACGGATAGGACCTGGTCCCGCCCTGCTTGTTGATGTACCAGACCACGGACATGTTGTCCGTTTGTACTGCAATAGTCCCCGTGGGAAGAAAGTCGTTGAGGGCCTGCAACGTTAAAAGCACCGCTCTCATCTCCAGGACATTTATGTGCAGATGGTATTCTATGGGTTGCCACGTCCCGTGGACCATCCTGCCCTGATAATGCCCCCCCACCCGATCAGAGAGGCATCCGTAGTGACTGTGGCAACTGGAGGAGGGGGAACAAAGGGTCGGCCCTGATGAAGAAGAGGGGAAGATATCCACCAATTCAGATGAGTTCTGCACGACTGTGTGACTAAGATTTCGTGCCTCATCGGAAGACTGTGGTATGACCACTGCGTGAATAGCATCCACTGCAGAAGACGCATGTGGAAGCGAGCCAGTGGTAGAAGAACAATGGCCACAGCCATAAGACCTAGAACCTTCAGTATAAATCTGGCTTTGATCTTGTTGCTCTGCAATAGAATCCGAACGAATTTTTGGATGTCCAGAATTCTTTGATCTGTTAGCCTGGCTAACATTTTGACGGTGTTTAATTCTGCGCCTATAAAGGTGATAGATTGGCAAGGCAGCAGAGAAGATTTTTTGAAATTTACTGAAATTCCCAAACTCCTGCAAAGCTGCAGAGTGTAGTCTCTGGTCTGAAGAAGCTGACACCTGGTGGTGGCAGAGAGGAGCCAGTCGTCCAAATAAGGAAACACTTGGAATCCTTGACGTCTCAGATGAGCTGTGACCACTGCCATGCATTTGGTAAACACTCTGGGGCTGAAGTGAGGCCAAAGGGCAGGGCTCTGAATTGGTAATGACTGGTCCCTAGCGAAGCGGAGAAACCTTCTGGGCGCCTGTGAATCTTTATGTGATAGTACTGGCGTCCTGAAGGTCTATAGAGCACATCCAGTTGTCCTTGCCCAGAAAGGGCAGAATGGACTGAAGCGTGACCATCCGAATCTTGCCTTCTTGACAAATCTGTTTAGACTGCTCAGGTCTAATATTGGTCTCAATCTCCCGTCCTTTTGGGGACCAAAAGAATCTCAGTAGACGGATCCTACCTGGTTTGCCGGCACAGTCTGGGCTCTTTTTTCCTAGGAGCTTTGAAACCTCCTGTTCTGCCAAATCCCTTTGACCGGGTGAGATGTCTGGAAGGGATTGTTGAGGTACAGGATACCTTTGAAGGGATTTTGTAACCCTCGGATATGATCGACTGTACCCACATATCTTGTGAGAGGGAATGCCAGGCTACTGGGTACAGCGAAATCCTTCCCCGACTGCCTCCAAGGGTGGACAGTCGGGCAACACCTCAGGGATGCTGAAAGGGCTTCTCAGGAAGAGACTCCCTGTTGCCCTGGTTCTGAGGACCCCCTGCCTCTAGGGCGTCTATTATTGTTACCCCTCTGCCTCTGGGGTAAACTGACCACGTGTGTCGGTGTAGCTCCTTGGGCTTTGAACCACATCTTCCCTCCCTTCTGACCCTTGGGATATGGTCTAGAAGGGGTGGAAAAATGGACTCCAACGGCAGAAAGAGTTTTACCGTCCTGCTCACACCTGGTCAAGGTATCCTTCACCTGAGGTCCGAACAAAGCCGAACCATCAAAGGGGGTATTAGTGAAGGACGCCTTAAAGGGGACCGCAAAATTACAAAGCCACATCCAGGCTTGGCGTCTAAGAGCAACTCCTGTGCCTGCGGCCCTGCTCGCTCCATCGGCCGCATAGGATATGAGCCGCATGGAGGAGTTGGATAGGGAATTCAGGATTGCTAGCTGTGTGGCAATCTTTTCTTGAGCCCCAGCAGCAGAAGGATCCTGGACCACTTCACCCAGTTCCTTGAGAATATCTCTTTGAAGCCTGGTGAAGTGACAAAGGTAGTTCAGCGAGCATAGCAAAGGTCGCTGAAGAAAACATCCGCTTTCCATACCTGTCCATGGTCCTAGAATCCTTGTTAGGAGGATGGACAGGTACTGAAGGATCCGCCAGTTCCTTCTTAGTGGCCGCCACCACCATAGCATCCACAGACGCCCTTGGAAAGAAACTGTTTGTCCGTGAGGCCGTGATAAACTTGGATGGTCTCCTGGGGACAGGTTCCACAGAATCTGGAGCCACGCCTTCGAGCCACTACCTGCATAAGTGGGTTGAAAGGCGGAGACACCCAGGAGGTGGAGGTCGGGATCCAAAAGCCTCCAGGTATACCGACTCATCCTCGGAGGGATCAATGGATGGCCAATTCCCCTCTGTTTGAGGAGCTCAAGGATGTCTGAAAAGGAGACATCCTCAGAGGGGATGGGGAACCCTCTGACTCATCTAAGTCGGTATCAGATGTAGTAGACTCGGGAGTCTGTGTGTTTCCTCTTACATGTCCTCTTCGAGGGGTTCACCTGCGGATCAGGAGAAACTTGAAGAGGAGGAAATTCCCAATGGGGAAACCTGGGGCGATGGATCCCTGGGCCTGAGAGCAAGAGGCTGGCAAGAGGTGTCTACAGGCACCAAGAGGGAGGAGCTAGAGGGATGGACCGTTGACCTGGCTCAGTAGCCAGGACACTCCTCATCACCTCAAAGGCTCCCCTCCCGGGAGGCGGAATATCCCGATCCGAGGATACAGGAATTCCCGGCTCCACTGAGAGGGAAGGCTCGAGGCCAATGTCGGTGCCGAGCTTACAAAGCGAAGCCCGAGAGGGAGAGCGGGTCGGACAAGGGTCCGATGCCACTAGCCCCTTGGAGCCGACAAGGGAAACCCGACGGATCCCTCAAGGAAGGCCTCAAGGAGGAGATTGGAGCCGAGGCGATGGAGCCGAAGGATGTATCGGCGCCGGCGCCAAACAGTCGCTGTCGAGAAGCTCCGGCTCCGAACTCTGGTGTGGAGTCGGATGAGGAAGTTCAAGGGGTGAAACAATAGCCGAAGTCTGCTGAGATGGGCTATGGAGAATTTGGGCCAGTGCCTGCGACTTCAACAGCCTGCTTACCACCCTCTCTAAGTCGTGGTCAGACAGCCTGGAAGATCTCGAAGATCGGCTCCGATGGCTCCACTCCGACAAAGAGGAGACCCGGAGCAGTGGATACTCTGCAAAGAGGACCGAGATCTCTTCGGAGACGAAGTCATCGGAGCCGAAGTCCCCTGAATTCCAGATGGAGCGAAGGTTTCGGCCCGATGCTGGATAAGGTGCGGCTCAGCGGGCCGACAAGGCAACAGTAGACCGGGTGTCGGAACCAATCGGTGCGAACCCACTACTTTGAAGCAGATAGATCGGTTCCAGCGGGCCGATGTCGGCTCGGCGGCCGGAGCCACCGGAGGAGGCTTGGATACTGTAGCCTGAACCTTCGGTGGCTTAGAAGGTTTACCAGACCCTGTTTTAGAGGGAGAACCTTCTGGCTTAAGTAAGCCATGGAGGATTAACTTATTCCTCCGTTCCTGCAGGACTCTCTGGCTAAAAGAGTGACACAAAGCACAGGAGTCCTGCAGGTGCAAAGGCCCCAGGCAGTAAACACAAGAAGTGTGACCATCTGTCAGAGACATTTTCTGACAGCACGAGTCACACTTCTTGAAGCCTGAGACCTTGTCTTCCTTTGACATATTTCTAAGGAAGAAGTCACACACAAACCCCAACAAACACACACAATTAATCCCCTAACACACAGACACACAGGTAGGGATTAACCAATGGGGTCTAGGCCTAACTAAACTTTTATACAATTACCAAAGGAATTTAAAAGTTTTGAATTATAAGGGAATAGGGTGGGCTGTAAACACACTACAGACTATGAAAGTGGAAAACAAGGGGGAAATAAATCCCTAACTAAGCTTTTTTTTTCTTTTGACAAAAAATTACTTACCTCAGCTGGCAAAGGAGACCTCTTTCGCTAAGCGGCAAACGAGATCTGAGGTAGTTCCGCCTTGCATCATGGGATATAGGGTTGCCTTGAGCTGGTAAAAGGAGTTCTCAAGCTAAAGCAAGTGCCGAGTCGGAGCCGAGGATCGGCTCCGAACCCATCCAGCAAGAATGAAGGCGAGATTGACAACTTAACATCCAACATTACTTTAAATGTAGAACAGCAATACTTACATTCTGTTCCCATGTCTGGAACATCCCCCTCCTGTTTGTTGGCCTGTTTCCACAGTGTATGTTGTAAGAGGTATTTCCAACTACCCTCTGTGATGCTGTTTGTCTACCACTCACATGAAGTCCTGCTCACAGTGAAGGAAAAGGACCAACACCCACATGAAGTGCTTAGTTACAGGAGTGTGCTTCCATACAACTGGCTATAAGAATTATACCACAGTTGTTCCACATGCAGGTAGCAAGTGGGGGACTGCAATTCGATTCATCCACAGCCCATCAACTGGTCATGAGCATTACTTACAAAATTCAACCTGCTGCCTAAGCAAAGCAGATGTACTTTTCTACATCAAACAGAGAGGGAGCGAGAGAGAGAGAGACAGAGACAAAGTAAGAAAGGAAGGGAGCGCCAAGTGTGTTTGTGTATGATTCGTAGGTGGAGAGTGGTATCTGGGCATTATAACGGTTGCCTATATCGTGTACTAATCCATAAGGTCACATGGTAATTTCACATGGCTGTACACATTTATGGCTGAGGACTTTCTACAACAATCTCTACAGTGTTTGGAAAATGTTGGCCTTGCAATGTGAACAATGAGACATGTAGCTCCTCAATATAATGATGTAGCAAAACCCACACTGCAATGGATCTTGTGATTACACAATCACCCCAACACCCACACAGGACACTGATGACACACACACAAACAAACACTTTCTGACACACACACAAACACATACTTACCAGTATTGAGTTTCAAACCCCTACCTATGTATTGCTATTACATTGTTATGCAGTTATTGCATGTGCCACAGAGCTTACATGTTGGAGAGCTGTCCAAAGGTATCTCTGAAGGTGAGTGACACCAGCAACAGTGATAAGGAAAGTGTAGTATATGTGACTGCCCACAAAAGCAGGTGTCAAGGAAGACACACCCACACTCTCTCAGGGAATCACACACATTATCAAGGTTGGCAGGGTCAGGATTAGAACTCCTACCTAACTAGTTTGCTACACTACAGTATTACGCAGTTATCACACACGCCACACAGCTTATCTGGCTGATATATGGCCAAAGGGTTATTTTAAGGTGACTGACATCAGCAGGCGTGCTACAGTAGGGCAATGGGAGGGGAGGTGTAGTGAGTGTGAATGGCTTCAAAATAATTAATTTCCACACATACACACACACACACACACACACACACACACACACATACACACATACACACACACAGACACACACACACACACACACACACACACACACACACACACACACACACACACACACACACAGTTTCACAGTTGCCATGTCTGGGATTAAAACTCCTACCTAACTAGTATGTCACACTATAGCATTATGCAGTTATTGCACACATCACGGAGCTTACAGGGCTGAACCTTGTCCAAAGAGGTATTGCAAGGTGACTGACATCAGCAGGCTTGCTAAAGTAGGGCAATGGAAGGTGTAGTGACTGTGAATGGCATCAAAATTAGTGATCCCTACATACACAACCCCCCCCCCCACACCCACACACACAGTTTCACAGTTGCCATGTCTGGGATTAGAACTCCTACCTAACTAGTATGTTACACTACAGCATTATGCAGTTACTGCACGTGCCACGGAGCTTACAGGGTTGAACCTTGTCCAAAGGGGTATTTCAAGGTGACTGACATCAGCAGACTTGCTAAAGTAGGGCAATGAGAAGTGCAGTGTGTGTGAATGGGCCATAACTCATTCTTCTAGAAACACTCACACACAACTTTATATTTGACAGGACTGGTATACAAATGCTAGATGACTACTAATTTGTACTGTCATGTTACACAGTTATCACAAGCACCACAGACACTATAGTGCTGAGGGCTACCAGAAGCAAAGGTCTACAGTGACAGACATCAGCACATCATGTAATATTGGCCTGTTGGATGTGTGGTGGGTGGGACAAGCCTCATGATGGGAAGCTCTTTGTCACTGTCTGTCTCTCTCTTCCACACATCTCTGTTTGTGTATGTTTGACCTATTATAGTGTGTTGTGCTTGGATATATGTGTGTATTCCTAACCGATGTGTGTGCAAATCATGAATGGTGTGCAATGTGCTGTGTGTGCACAGACATCTGAAACTGACAGATATGTATAGTCCACTGTTGTTGTCAGGCGTTTCTATAAGTGTAAGAGCATGCCCAGTATGAACTTCTGTATTTTGTTGTCAGACATGGGTTTCATTTCTGCAAGTGTGGGAGCATGTGCAGTATGGCCTTCTGTACTGAGTGTGAGAATCCATTTCAGGTAGGTTGTACTCCACTGCAGGATTCTGTGTTCCACACCTACAACTAGCAGCCTGTTTCTGCAGGATATCTGTAGACAGGTTGACAAAATGGAGTCACAATGGGCAAAGGACAGTGGGATACTGTAACTATTGTGTCTGTCCTGCTTGTGTTACATGGTTTTGGTGTTAGCAGAGATATTCAGACATATGTACTGTTTTACACTGTGATGTATTATGTCATCAACTACTGACAGATATACGTATTTGCTCACAGTTATTTCCTGGGGAATACAAGATGAATTAAGCTGTGTCCAGTATTGTGGTATGCAGCCTACATATTCTTGCACACTCATGCCATTATGGAGGGGGAGTTGCAGACACTTGCTGATGGGTCTGTGTAAATGTTGCAGCACCTTGGTACTGTGGTGGCTTAGGATCCCCTGCTTATACATCTACTGACGTAATAGAATGGCCATATCTCTCAGCTGTACAGATTCACCCAGGTTACCCAGAGGCAGGGCTCATATATCTGGTCAGTTCCCCTTTACAATGTGGTTTACAAGCATGTTTGCTGCTACCCATTACTGGGTTTGCAGGCAGGGGTAGTATGGGTACACATCAGAGTTTCAGACTGTACACACTCCATGGCGTCCATGCTTCTACACCCCCTCTCTGTTATTCTATCCTCTTCCTAACATTATGCAAGGAATATCTGGGGCATATACCTATAGCTGTCCCTTCATCCCAGTGGTATTTAGGGGTTGGTTCAAAGTTCATACAGTAGGACATGGTGGGCATGCTACTGGGATTTGTCAACATGGCCTTGCATTTGTGTTCTGTGGACTGTGTTATGTTAGTTGGCACCCCATGAGATTACATACACTGGCAGTACGGGTGAGGCACAGGCCTTTGACAGAGGACTGTAGAGCATTTCGTAGTGATGCAGGCCATCTGTAGCAGGCCAGTGCATTCTGTCACTCCTATAGTCCCAGGTTGCAAGCCACAAGATTCCCTTGGGGTGACAGGGTAAGTGTGCGAGGTGTTAAAGGCAATAGTTCCTGTCCATATTAATCCATTGTTTTGGGTGCTGGTAGGGTGCTGCTTACAGCTAGGGACACACCTGCATGGGACACCTCTTCAGCATGCTGCATTCTGTGGGTATTCCCATACAGAAGTGGGGGTCATACTGTACTCATTCTCAACAGCAGGGATATGACCTGTGATAAACCTGTGTCTGATGGTGGGGTGAGCTGAGTGCATGTGTGATATGGAAACTTTTTGCAGCTGACTCACAGATATACCTGGGACATTCCACTTATGCTACCTTGTGCAGTGACATCTGCAGTCTCTCATTACTTCATAACTGCCTTTTGTGGTCTGCCAATGATTGCCCAGACTACATCAGTATTCCATACTACGCAGACAACTAATGTACTGCTAACCCGCACTGTAAAAGTAGCCGACTCCAAATCCAGCTCCAGACAAGTGACAAGTGGAGTACCTCAGGGTTCAGTCCTGGGACCGTTCTTGTTTGGCATCTACTCTCTTGTTTGGCATCTACTTCTCTGAAGTACAGGGCAACAATAAGGGACTCTGGCTAACAAAGTTCGCAGATGACTGCAAACTGGGAGCCATTACTGAAGCCCCAAATTATATGGATACTCTACAAATGGGCCTTACAGAAACAGATTCTTGGTGCCAGAGCCATGGGCTCAAGCTCAATGCCAAGAAAAGTATAGTTATCCCCTTTGGGAAAAAACATGTACTCGGGAATTACCACATAGGTGGCAGTACACTAAACACCAAAAGTGTGATAAGAAACTTAGGGACACAGGTGGACAGTGGTCTCACCTTCAATAACCACTTTGCCACAACAGTCAGGAAATCCTTCTATGTGGCACACTGCATCACTAAAGGCTATTCATCCAGAAAAAAGGAGGTCATTCTCCCACTGTACTCATCCCCCATTAGACCCATTATAGAATACAATGCCCCATTTGGTATGTACCTCTCAAGACATCTGCAACAACTGGAAAGGCTGCAGAAATACCTCACTAAAAGAATCACAGGCCTAAAGCAGATACCCTACGCTGACCGCCTTAAAAAACTCCAGCTATACTCTGTCTACTCAGAGGCAATCTCTGCTTAACATACAAGGCCATGTCAAACCCAGAGCAGTTGGACATGCTACACTTAAATAAATCCCAATCCCTCAGAGCCACATGCTCCAGGGATCTAAGCCTTGTCATTACAATAAACAAAACATGCTGGAGGGATAGGTTCCTGACCCAGAGACTCCCCAGACTCTGGAATAGACTGCCCATACATGTCAAGCAGAGCGCCTCTTTGACCCTCTTCAAAAGGAACCTTGACGATTGGATGGGAGAAAGGAAATTCACCCTGAGGATCATGTCAGTCGCCCTGCTAGACAGGGGTCCAGGGAAGTAAATAATGTGGGAAGAAATAGCCAGAGAATTGTTATGGCTAGGCTTGTATAGGCCCTAGGGCCGATAGCCTAGTACCAACCTATGAACCTATAACCTGTATGTACAATTCCAAAGGTGTGTGCAGTTGACAGTTACATTTTATGTACACTGTCAAGGGTACTTCCAACTGTGTACTGTGTGCATGTCTGAGCCCACATTCATGACATGTCCATCTTTCAGATGGTGACAGATATTGACATCTGAACAGTGAGTATGGATGACTGTTAAATTGGGTCTTGCTGGGATGCATTGTGGTTGGCACTGCAGTTGTCAAAACATGGCCCTGTCATCAACCGTACTGGCCACAGGTCACTGGGATATAACCTTCCATGCCTACATGCTGACCACTTCCACACAATATACAACACACAACAACCTAACACACAGAGACCTGCATAACTCCTATGTCTTTTTCTACTAGTGACTGATGATACTTTCTCCATATTTATTTTTATCTTCACTTGTTGATACTGGTATAATAATACTGATTAATATATCTCTGTTTATACCACTCTGATTGAATTCATTGAATTCTGCTTTAATGTATATTTTCTGTACATATTACTGTAATCAAACAAACTAGATTCCTGCTTTTATATATATATATATATATATATATATATATATATATATATATATTCTGTATATGTTACTATATTTATTATCTGTAACACTGTTTCTACTTCTGTACTAATTAATGTTTATATTTTTTCTGTATCTCATTGCAGCTTTTCTCCCCGGGCCTCCACTGAATATGGGATTTTTAGGCCCAGTGGACTTTCTCGGTAAACAAATGAAATAAAATAAAATAAATATTGTACACATGCAACAATCTATCCTGCAAACTGGGCCAGCTCAGGTAATCTGTGCTCCACTGTTATTGAACCCACACGTACATGTTACTGCATTTCTACATAGGATGGTGGGGGGTGGGGGGGTATACCTGACAACTGTCAACATTTGCTATGACTGTACTCGTATTTCAGGTACTCTGTTGGCATCCATTTAGTTTTGTATTCTGACCTATCATGCAGACTAGAGGCATATCAGTAGAGTACAGATCTTAGGTTTTATTGACCTACATTTCAGTTTCAGATGTCTTACCCTTCAGAACTAACATCCAACTGCCTGACCTGTTGTAGTCTGTCTGTATAGGTATGGAGGGGGGCTGTTCTCCACTGCCATTAATTGGAGACCTTAGCACAGCCTTTCTTTGTGATCATCTACACCTGTCCTGCTGACTGACACGGTTGTTGGGTATGTGAGCCTCACTGACATGCATGTGTGTGTCCTATGGACAGACATTTGGGCCACCAAATTTACTGCAGTGGGATTTGACACCTTGTGTAGTACTGCCTACTTTGTTGACATCCGTATTTGTTATGGATTTCATGCTGCCCACATAGGTGTCCACTATCTGCTGCCATCCCATTCAGCCACCCAATTCCCTTGCATTCTCACATCCATACCATAGATACAATTAGCAGAACATACTACTCCATTCAGCAATTGATAGGAAGAGTGAGTTACTTGTGGCTGTGCCAGTATTGAGGATGGTGCTGGAGGGCTATGTCAGACGCACATAGTACACTCCCTATACATGGTAAAGCAAAGGTAGTGTTATGTCTGCATCCCTTTTACTGTATGTGCAAATCAGAGAGAGGGGTCATTCCCTGGGTTCCTACTGTGTCAGTGTATGTGCTATACGTTGCCTCTTTGACAAAGCCTGGGCATACTGGGCATGACTCCTTCTGCCTACAGGGGCAGGCTCAGGTTGTTCCTCCTCTGAGTCACTCTGTGCCTGTGCTGGCCTTGGCAATGGTGGGGGGCTGTGTGGCCCTGCCCCGTGCTGTTCCTTCTGCAGCTGTTTCCGCAGGATCATATTGTGTAGCATGGCACATACAATGAAAATTTGTGTACATGTAGCTGGAGAGTACTGCAAGGCTCCACCAGATATGTCCAGGCACCGGAACCATGACTTGAACATCCCAAACACACGGTCTATTATGATTCTTGTGCATAGCCAGCATCCCCCACTAGGTGGCTATATGGGATGTCCCCATTGGCAAATCTCTGGTATAGCTGTGTCATATGCTAGATGTGGGAGTCGTGATAACTTCCAGGGCTGCCAGCACACACATTCATTATAATGCCCTGGGCATCTCACACGATGTGGCAGTTGATGGAGGGTAAGCCCTTGTGGTTTATGTAGACCCTACCCCATTCGCCAGGTGGTGCATTGATGTGTATGTGCATGCACTCTATAGCACCCACTACCTCAGGGTATTCTGCTATTTGGTGGAAGAGACGCATACTGCTGGTCAACGCCTCACGGATGTTGAGGAAATATATGTGCTCACTGGCATGTGCTGACATAGCATCCAGGAACTGGTGGAATACCCTGGGTGCTGATGCCTGTGAGATCCCCAGGATATCCTCAGTTGGCCTTTGGAAGGTACCTGTGGCTAGTATTCTTAAGTCTACACATACCTTGGTATCCACTGGGATGGGTTCCCCTCTGTTGGTTCTGTGTGTGAGGAGTGGCCGGCACAGCTAAACAATTTGCTGTAGGATGTCCCTGTCCACCCTATAGTGCTCCACTACCTCCAGCTCATGTAGCCCCTGGTAGGTTACCCTGGGTCTGTACACTCTTCTCCTTCTCCTCACTGTGGGTTGGTCACCAGCATTCTCATCCTCACCACCCTCAGCCTCTTCCACATATTGATGTATGAGAGCGACAGCAGTCCCTATCATTTTGTTAGTTTTGCCTGGTAAAAATTTCCCTACCGGTGGTGTAGAGTTTGTGGGAAAAAACAGAGTGAAAGGTGTTTGGATAGTTTATAGTAGTGTGCTGGGCTGGGCTGCTGCCTGTGTAACAGGCTGATTCTGATATATTTCACCTGCCAGCTATGCTAGTTCTCCTCGATTGCCTTCCTATTGCTGTTTTCCCTTCCCATTACCTTCCCGTTTAAGTCTCGAGGCGCGCCATGCATACCCAGTGCTCAGATGTGAAAAGAGACGATATTTACTTGTTTTTTTTCAACCCGGTGCGCGCTCACCCATTTAGGCTATGTAAACATCATTTAGCAGAAACTGGCCCTCCCTGGACACGAACACATTCTGTATTTCTTGGTGTAAGACAATACAGCCTTAGACACACCTTTTGCCTTAGCTGTGCTTAGCTAAGCACAAACATGGGCCACAGAGCTCCACTTAGCTTACATTTATGCAAAGGAGAAAGCAAAACTAACCAATACAAACAAAAAAAAAAAACCAGCACCAAAGATATTTGAAGAGAAATACAGGCAAATGAATCTGGGTATAGAAAATTTTACAATACATAAAACAAGAAGACAAAAAGGAAAAGTAGAAATGAGATTACTAATGAAGAAGTTAAAGAAATAGAAACTGAGGTTACCTGCGAAATGAAGAATTCAGTGTAGAAAATCTAATTCAGAAAGCACAATAACAGGACACAGCAATGGATATCCAAATTAAGGGGGAACCAGTGAATGAGAAGCAATTGATCCGGAGCCATATGAAGATATTTTGGAGCTTTCCACAGGAAACCAGTATAAACGTTCACTTGAAGCTGGACAGCAAGGGAAGGAACAGGAAACTGTGGAAACTCTGACACAGTTAATGTTGAGGAGTGACAGGCCAGTGAATTCTCATATGACAGAGCAACAGATGGCACAGGATGAAATTGAAGAGAATGTGCCACAGGAAGCTGGTATAGAACTTTCTATAGAA
Organism: Protopterus annectens; assembly: GCF_019279795.1. Taxonomy (NCBI): domain Eukaryota; kingdom Metazoa; phylum Chordata; order Ceratodontiformes; family Protopteridae; genus Protopterus; species Protopterus annectens. The sequence goes on from NC_056733.1 coordinate 563,767,886, forward strand.
TACCCACAGAAAATGGAAAATAGAAAATGTGCCCTCAGTTTAGAAGAAAACGAGCTAAGAGAAGAGTTGCTGGATTTAATAGAGAAAGATAGGCATATTAAGATCAATGAAAGAAATACACTGCAGAAGGTCAATAAAACCCCAAAAGTCAGAGGTTTGACAAAACAAATGAAAACAGTAATTAGGACTGCCCATAGAAATCCATGTGATATAACAGAAAAAAACAGGATATACTAGTGTGCAGCTAATTTAATAACTGATAAAGTTCTACCACAAGAACACAGGGCAGTGAAGGAAAGGAAGGGGAAAATTGAATACCATCATGGAATTATCGAATAGAGAAAAATATAAAACAATTAAGACAAGAGGTGTCACTGTTAGAAGAGTATATAGAAGAGGGAACAGATCAACAAAAATACTAAGAAAGATAGACTTAAAAAAGCAATGCACAGTATTAGAACAAATCAGGATCTATCATGCACTATTGCAAATAACAAGCTAAAAATCTCAGCACGGGTGGAAAAACTTAGAAGATACGCAGATAAGTATAAAGGAAAGGTAACAAATAAGCAATTTATTTATGACCCAAAAAAGTTTTACAGAGAATTGGGAAACAAGGTAAAGGGAATTGAAAGACCACCAAAAAAGAAGAAATAGACACATTTTGCAGAAGTATTTATGAAGATCCTGTGGAACATAAAGATGCTAAATGGATAGAAGAAGTAAAAGAAAGAATAAGAAGTTTATAGGTACAGGATATAAAATGGGATGAAGTAACAGCCAGAGAAAATGAAACAAAGTTAAAAAAGCCTCCAAGTGGAAAACACCAGGCCCAGATGCAGTACCTAACTTCTGGTTAAAAGTATTAACATCTTTACACAAAGATTTAGCTATGAGTAAGAACTATTTATATGTGCACCCTGAACAGACACCAATCTAGGTAACAACAAGAAAAACAATGCACCTACTTAAGAGTAAACCTGCAAGCTACCCCAAAAACTATATACCAATATCTTGCTTTCCGATGATGTATAAACTATACATGGGAATTGATGCCGACAGAGTTTACAGTTATTTAGAAAAAAACTCAATTAGGGCAGGAGAATAAAAGGGCAATAAAAGAAAGTCATATGGAGCAAAGGATCATTTATTGTTAAATAAAGTCATAGTGGAGAACTGTTAAAAGGGGAAGAATCTAAGTATGGCAAGGACTGACTACAAAAAAGCATTTGATAGTATCCTACATTCATGGATAAAAGAGTGCTTAAAAATGTTCAAGATGCCCCCTACACTGATTGGCTATATTGCAGTGACCATGAAACAGTGGAAGACCACTTTGTAATTAAACGATTATAAAAGGACAAATTATTATCCTGGGGATAAAAATTCAAAGGTGGATATTCCAGGGTGACTCTCTGTCACCGCTGCTATTCTGTCTTGCCCTCAACCCATTAAGCTGTCTACTTAACAGTTTAGACCACAGATATAATTTGGCTCCTAGAAGACAACAAAGTGTAAAGACTTCTCATATTCTCTTTGTCAATTTTAAAACTGTATAGCTCATCAGATGAACTGAAAGTACAACTGCAAGTTGTCAAAACTTTTTTCAAATGATATAAGAATGTAATTTGATCTTGATAATTTACAAAAGAAACCTTTAAAGCAGGAAAACATCAGTTTGGGACAGGAATGCGATATAAAAGAATTTGAGCAAGAGGGAATATGTAAATATTTGGGAATTGATGAAAGATCAACAATAAAACATGAACAAATGTGAATAAAACTTAGTAAGGAATACTTTAGAAGACTTAAATTAATCCTGAAAACAGCGTTGACATCTAGGAACAAAATTCAAGCTATAAACCAATTTGCTCTTCCTGTCCTAACTTACAGTTTTGGAGTGATTGACTGGCACCAAAACATGTTGGAAGATTAGACAGGAAAAGAAAAAGGATGCTTCATACTCACCAAATGATTTATAAAAAAAATCAGTGCATACCAAGATTATATACTTCCTTTCTGAAGGAGGGATGGGCCTCCTTTAAATTGATTACATGTATAGATCTGCAATTGTGGGACTCCACACATATCTGCTGACCTCACAAGACCCAAACGTAGTGATGACTTCACTGCTTAACCTAGCAGAAACATAACGGCATCATCAGGAATGGAACTTGAACCAGAAGTAGATAAAAATCAGGCAGCAAATGACTGCCAAAAAACAAAAGAAAGAATATAAGGTAAAGGACCAGATGAGAAGGCAAGAAATGTGGAAAATGCATAAATATAGTTGCAAGTACAGAAAACTTCTGGAAGAACCTCATGTTGATCAGGAACGAATGCAGTAATGGTTAAGGAGAGTCAAATTCAAAGAGATGAAAGGTTAATATTGATGGCCCAAGATAGTGGACTACGTACACTCTGGTTTACAGAGTCCATTGAACATGTGGGAGAAACAGATAAATGCAGGTTTTGTAAAACCAAACTGGTTTTGCTGGTTGTGACATACTAATGGCAGAAGGATTGTATACTGAAAGACATAATAATATGGCAAGACTGTTGCACTGAGATTGTACAAACATTATTGTAATGAAGTGGCAGAAAAAACACTGGAAACATGATCCACAAAGCATCAGAGAAAATGATGAAATTTACATCACATGAGATCACTTATTACCAAGAGTTCAAAAGATAGATGCTAAAAAACTGGATATAGTGGTCCATGAAAAGTAGCATTGCTCACTGAAATCGCCACACCCAGTGACTACAATGTATTGCGTACAGAGAGACATAAAGTCATAAAATATCAGGATCTGCAGGCAGAAACAAGAGCAATGTGGAAGAAAGATACCCAGCCAGTTCCAACAGTAGTAGGAGCAATGGGTCTTATAAAAAAGAATCTACAATCATATTTAGATATGTTATCAATACGTGGAACCCCATACGAATTGCAGAAGGATTCATTAATGGGAATATTGTGGGTGCTGCGAAGAGCACTTTTGGCTGACATCAAAGACTGAAACAATACTAATTTCATAAACTTTATTTGCACTTTGACTTAGGAATGGGGTCCATTCCTGTCATAGTATTAGTCACCCAAAAGACTTGGAGAAATTTAAAAAGTTTAGGTCATCATATAGTTAAAGCACTATGCCTATTCTTTGAATTATTTTTTGGTATGTTTGATAAGGGAACACTTCTGAAACAGAACACCACTAAAATAAATATTTATTTCAGCTGTACAAAATGACCAGCCTAATTTTATTATGCCTTTTTCTATGTAATTATTAAATATTAAATATTTAACTAAGGGCATATACTGAAACAATGTTGGAGCAAAAAGAGATGATGATTGTAATTCAAGATCAAATCAGGCTTTGCGAGCTTGGGGCAAACTGAAAAATATTCCTTAGACTATTTAATGATTTCATGATGGCCTCTAACCACTTTGGTCTTCAGTTTCATGTTGCTTTGCAATGAAATGCACATATTCATTATCCATCTATCTGCATTTAGTCTCATCATACAATAAAATCAATACTAAATAGTTAACATTTTAAGTATACAATATTTTCACAGTTGCCCAGCCTCACCATAAAGGCTGGCCTCGGTGTTTAAAAATTATAGCTTTAAAACAAAGAGCATTTGTTCATAGGTGTTTACTACGCTAATGACCACAAGGGCCTTTTTAAGCTTAGCCATTTATCCCAAACCTCTGACAAGTTCTGCTACCCTTGATAAGTGTAAGCATGGCCTGGGAGATTAACCATTTACAGGTTACCTCTGTCCATTAGAGACATAGATGCCAAACCAGGGATGAGTTTCTGGATGTTCTTCATCTCACATTACTGCAGTCCTTACTTATGGGTAGTCCGCTGTCCTCGGTCGGCCCGAATACCAAAGTATTAGGCTGACGTCGGTCATGGGCGCCCAGATCTGACATCAGAGCGTCAGGGTATAAAAGCGCATGACCGACGTCATATCCTCAGTCTTTTTTGCCACATGGTCCGATGCAGAAGCAGCGTTGCAAGTGCCGTTCGGCGTTCTGAAATTTTTCGAATTCGGAGTTTCAGACCGATACCAAGTTGGGCTAAGTACCCCGTTGGGGAATATTTTTGTTTTTTCTTGCCTCAGTTATTTACCGGATGTCAGAAAAAGTGAATAATTGTATTTCTTGTGGGAAACAGATACGCATAGGGATTACCACTCACTTTGTATTCCTTGTTTGGGACGGAGCACGGCGTAGTGGTGTCGGTTTTGTGCTAGGTTCAATAAGCGCACTATAAAACGGAGGTTAGATTGCGCTAGGTTAGTCTTTGGCAAGCGGTGTAATTATAATATGCCGTCGGATCTTCCGACGCCCGCTTCCACGAAGAAGCGCAAAGACAAATCTGTGAAGCCTAGGCAGGATGATTTGTCCGTTTCGGACGCCGGTCCATTAGAAGCTACAGGGGAACAGGTGGATCCGGCTGAAGTTTCTGTTGAGACTCGGGGGGGAAACTTTGATTTTGCAAGAGGTGGCTTCACAGGACTCAGGTCAGGCTGAAGGGGCCTCACAGGTTACTATTTTCCCTACTGTGCCTAGGGTGGTTAGGCCTTCTGCTACTATTTCTAAGGCTCCTTCTAAGGGCAGGTCTGTTTTGCCTTCCTCTGGTGTCAGTCCTGGTTCCTCAGGGTCAGTGCCTAAAAAGCACATGCTTAAAATGGCAGAAGATTTGATTACTTTAATTAGAGGTTCTATGCCCCCTCCTGATAAGAGGCCCAGGGTAGAGCTAGAGTTGGAAAGTTTGGAGCAGGCCTCAGATGCTTCAGAGTCTTCTGTGGAAGACATTCAAGATTTTCCTCCTTATTCGGATTCTGATGCAGAGGATTCCACTCCTTCTGCTTCTCCTCCTGAGGATTTTTCTTTTTCAGAAACTTTGCATTCCATGAGGGAGCATTTTAAGTGGGAAGGACAGGATTTCTCTGATTCTCGGAAAAGGCTTAGGGAATTTTTGTTTTTACCACAGCATAGACCCTTAGCTATACCTCCAGTTTTGGATGTTGTTCAAGATGTTTTCTCGAGGCTTCCCTTAATCCAGATTCTGTGCCTCCTGCCCAGTCAAACCAGACAGGTATTACAGGGTGCCTGAGGCTCATAAATATCTGTATAAAAGTCCTAGGGCAGACCCAGAAACTATTAGTCAGGGGCCTAAGGGTGTTAGAGCTTCTGTTGTAAAAATCCGGTTCCTCTAGATAAGGAAGCTAGAGCTTTGGATAGATGGAGTAAGAAGGTGTATACCTCTTCTACGTTAGCAATGAGGGCTTTAAATTGCCAGTTTCATATGTTGAAATATCAGAATTTCCTCCTTTCTCAGCTAAAATCTAAAGTGGATGCTTTAGCAGAGGGTATTGAGTGTAAAGAACTGCAGGATTTGGTACATGTCTCTGAACAGGTGGGCAAGCATTCTTTACAGTGTGGCTTTGATGCTTTACAGGCTTCTTCTAGGGTGGCTGCCACTGGTTCAGTTATTTGAAGGCATGCCTGGCTTAAGGATCAGAATTTGTCTGAGCATGTTAAGACTAGAATTCTGGATGCCCCTTTACAGTCTGAAGTTTTGTTTGGTCCTCCTGTAGAGTCTGTATTAAAGAAAATGGAGGACAAGGCTAAGTCTATGCAGACTGTTAAAGATTTTTTGCAGGTGCAACCTCCAAAGTTTAGTAGAAATTGGCCTACTAAAGGATGGATTTACCCTTCTTCTGATTCTCAGTCTAGGGGCAGATCTAGACGTGGTAGGGGCAGAGCTCAGAGTTCCTTCAGACCTAGAACATGGAGTTCGCGGCACAGTCTGCAGGTGAGGGCAGGGGCCAGTCCTTCGTAAACAGGCCCAATGACCTGCATTTTCAGCTGCCAGATTCCTCTTGCCTGGCAGCTCCTTTGGGAGGAAAGTTAGCACTTTTCAAGCAAAACTGGCTTTTAGTCACCCAGGACAAATGGGTATTGGACATTATAAACCGAGGCTACAAGTTTTATTTCCATACATTGCCTCCTTTCAAAGGCATGCCAGATGTTCCTCCTCGGCAAGGTTAGAGGCTCACAAACAGATTTCTTTACTTCTTCAAATGGGAGCTATACAGCCAGTTCCTCTGTCAGAAGTGGGCCTAGGATTTTATTCTCGCCTGTTTCTAGTTCCAAAGAAAGGGAACACGTGGAGACCGATTTTGGATTTATCTATCCTCAACACTTATCTGGACATTCCAAAGTTCAAGATGCTGGCGTTACAACAGCTTTTACCTCTGTTGGGAAAAGACCACTGGATGGTAACTCTGGATCTCAAAGAGGCTTATCTTCATGTTCCTATCAGGCCCAGTTGCAGGAGGTACCTGCGTTTTGAGCTGGAAATTTACATTATCAGTTTTCTGCATTGCCCTTTGGCTTATCTACTGCCCAGAGTGTTCACAAAGGTTCTGGCTCCAGTGATAGCCTTTTTCAGGTTAAGAGGAATACAGATTTATCCTTATTTGGACGATTGCCTGATTATTGCTCAAGACAAAGACGAACTTCTTCATCATCTACAATATGTGATGGTAGTGTTAAGATGCCTAGGGTATTCTGTGAACGAAACAAAGTCCAGTCTAGTACCCTCTCAGGACATGTGCTTTCTGGGTGTGAGACTGAATACAGCTTCCCAGATGGCTTTTTTTGACCCCGGACAAACAAAGAAGCCTTTCTCTTTATTTCCATCAAATGTCTCTACAGTCCAGGCTGACTGCAAGGACAGTCCTTCAAGCCTTGGGGTTCATGGCATCTTGTATTCTGGTGCTTCCCAATGCCAAACTGCATATGAGGAAGCTTCAATGGTATCTCAAAATGTATGGACACAACACTGCCAAGATCTAGACACTGTCATTCAGATAATACCTTGCATTCAGAAGGAATTTTGTGGTGGGCTCAGGAATGTCACCTAAACAAGGGACTCTCTGTGACCCGACCAGAGGCGAGTCAGATTCTAACGACAGATGCCTCGGACAAGGCTTGGGGAGCACACCTCAATGGAAAATGGGTGCAAGACACGTGGCCTGTCAGACTTCAACATTTGCATATCAACTTGAAGGAGATGTTAGCAGTCCAGTTTGCATTAATGGCTTTCAAGGATTTACTTCACCCAGGGCAGGTGTTGATTCAAACAGACAACACTACTGTCATGTGGTACATCAACAAGCAAGGGGGAACCCATTCATACCCACTTTGCAGGCAAGCGATGATTTTGTGGGAGACTGCTCTCAGTTTACACCTCAATCTTCAAGCAAGGTTTCTGCCAGGAGCACAGAACTCCTTAGCAGATGTGTTGAGCAGACAAATAGTGGATCCTCACGAGTGGAAATTGGATCCTCATGTATTCCAGCAGTTGACAGTGTTATGGGGGACTCCAGACATAGATCTGTTCGCTTCTCCACTAAATTACCAGTTGCCAAAGTTTTGCACAAAAAGGTTTCATCACACAGCTTGGAAGGTGGATGCTCTATCGTTCGGTTGGAACAATCTTCATATCTATGCCTTTCCACCTCTGCCTCTCCTCCCCAAGGTACTCTTGAAGGCCAGACAAGACAAACCATCCATGATTCTGATAGCACCGGATTGGCCTCGACAGCACTGGTACCCACTTCTGAGGAGTTTAGTAAGGGAGCCTCCATGGCCTCTACCTTTAATTCCGCATCTTTTGTCTCAGGAGGGCAGTCACTTCCTCAATGTCAGGATTCAGTCTCTGCATCTAACAGCTTGGCATATTCTGTTTTAGACCCTGGAGGGTCTCAGCTGCCACAACAAGTTTTGAATGTTATTTTGGAGGCCAGAAGGCCTAGTACAAGGAAAGTTTATGCTGATAAATGGAGGAGATTTTTTATTTGGAGCAAAGAGAGGGATTTTGATGTTTCCAAGCCTAATTTAAGTGCTTCTCTTCAATATCTTACTGAGTTACTGGACAAAGGTTTGTCTTTCTCCTCTATAAAGATTCATGCTGCAGCCATTTCTGCTCACTATGATTGTGACCCTCCTTTATTCTCTCATCCTTTGTTTAAGCAATTTCTTAGAGGGGCAAAGAACATAAGACCCCCACGTAGAGCTCCTACTCCTGCTTGGGACCTCAATTTTGTGTTGGAAAAACTTACTCTACAACCTTTTGAGCCTGCAGCTACGGCCGAGTTAAAGTATTTGTCTTGGAAAACTGCTTTTTTGTTGGCCATTACTTCTGCAAGAAGGGTTTCTGAATTACAGGCCCTTATGGCAGTGGAGCCTTTCCTGATTTTTCATAAGGATAGGGTATCTTTCGCGTACTAATCCTTCCTTTATGCCTAAAGTGGTTTCTAGTGTGGCCTTAAACCAAACTATTCATTTGCCTACTTTTTATGCAAACCCCCAAAATAAAGGGGAGAAGATTTTGCATACTTTGGATATTCACAGGCAGTTGCGTTATTATTTGAGCAGAACCAAGGAGTTCAGACAGTCTCAGCAGTTGTTTGTTTCTTTTGCTTTGGGTTCTCAGGGTAAACCTGTTTCAAAACAAACTATTTCTAAGTGGATTGGGTTTTGTATTTCTTTCTGTTATTCCCATCATGGTAAGGAGATTCCGGCTGGAATAAGACCTCATTCCACTAGAGCTACTGCCACCTCTACTGCCTTTCTAAGGGGGGTAGCTACAAAAGATATTTTGGAAGCAGCTACTTGGAGTTCAGTACATACTTTTTCTAAACATTACCACCTTCCTCTTTATTCTAAGTCTAGAGCTGGATTTGCCACTGCAATATTACAGGGCATTTTAGCAGCCCCTAATGCTTTATGATTTTGCCATCCTCCCTTTCCCGTTGCTTTGGGATTCTACCCATAAGTAAGGACTGCAGCAATGTGAGATGAAGAACATAGTACAGTTTTGTACCTACCATAAATGTAGATGTTCGAAGATCCACATTGCTGCAGTCCAATTTACCCTCCCTCCTTCCCCACTGTAGTTTGGCATGGTTATATGGTTTGGGTGATGGTTGTTGTGGGGCCTGTTTTTGGGAGGTATTCTGTTTCTGGCTGTGGCCTTTCTTTTTAGGGCCTTCTGACATCTGGGGCAAGAAAAGACTGAGGATATGACGTCGGTCATGCGCTTTTATACCCTGACGCTCTGATGTCAGATCTGGGTGCCCATGACCGACGTCAGCCTAATACTTTGGTATTCGGGCCGACCGAGGACAGCGGACTACCCATAAGTAAGGACTGCAGCAATGTGGATCTTCGAACATCTACATTTATGGTAGGTACAAAACTGTACTTTTCCCACCCAATTGTCCAAGTTACACTTGAATTGGGTTAGGGAGGAACTTTGCCTCACATGGATGGGGAGCCTGTTCCATAGACGGGGTAGTCTCTGGGATATATACCTATCTCTCCAGCAGGTCCTATTTATACCACAGGCAAGGTTTAAGTCTTCAGAATGGGTAATTCTGGTGCTGTCTGTTTTGCGGATAAGCAGGAGATCCATCAGAGTGGGGTCTGACAATGCTTGTATGCCAGCCATAGATCTCCCCTCAAAAGCCTGTAGGAGACAGAATACAGAGATACAGCCTTGACGCGGTCTGCAGAGGACATATTACTTACGCCCAGTATTCTTTTAGTGAGGAACCTCTGTGAACATCCCAATTGTTGGATATGGCTGGTAAGATACATACCAAAGGGGGCAGTGTACTCAATGATAGGTCTGATGAATGCCAAATACAGTGAAACAATGACTTCCTTGGACTTAGATGCCATTCCTTTGTTTACAAGTTGCACAACACAGAATGATTTCCTCACCACTGTAGACACATGATAATCAAAGGCTTGATTACTATCTATGTACGTCCTTATGTCCCTGACTACTGCGTCAACTCTAAGGAGTGTGTTGTCAATATGATAGTTAACAGGGATGGATGACTTCCCAAAGGATAATATTATGCATTTCTAGGCATTTAGTTTTAGTCCATGGCTCTGACACCACTTGTTTGTCTGTGTCAGCCCCTCCTGGAGAACATTTGTGTCAGTGTGACATTCAAGGACAACTCCTAATTTGCAATCATCTGCAAACTTAGTCAGCCAGAGACCACTGACATTGGCCTTGACTTCTGAGAAGTAAATGCCAAAAAGGAGTGGTCCAAGGACTGATTCCTGAGGGACTCCACTTGTGACTGGCCTCTTTGTAGGAGGTGGATTCCTCAATTCTAACTTCCTGGGTCCTGTGAGCCAGTTGGCTATCCACCGGGTGACATACGGGTTTGTACCTAACCTCTTGAGTGTGTCTACAATATCCGAGTGGGGTATTGTGTCAAATGCCTTGGCCAGGTCAAGGTAGGCAGTGTGAATGACTTTGCCGTCATCCACTGCTTTGGTGACTTTCTCGAAGAAATCCACCAGGTTGAGAAGGCATGATCTGCCCTTGATGAAACCAAGCTGGGCTGGATCCAGTGTCTGGAGGTTTACTATATCTCTATTAATCATCTCCATGAAAATTCTTTCCATGGCTTTACGTACACGACTAGTGAGACTTATGGGTCTATAGTTTCCAGGGTCTGTAGATGCAGCGGGATGATTGTTGCCTTTCTACATTCATGACACACAAGGCCTTTTTGGAGGCTCCAGTTAAATAGCAATTCCAGAGGCCCTGATATGTCATGTTTCATGCTATTAAGAAGACATTCTGGAATATTGTCTGGGCCCACTGATGCAGTGGTCTTGGTCTCAGAGACAGCATTAAGGACCTGTTCTCCAGTGATAGTAGGGGGAGTTATATTTAATATTTCCTGAGGGAAGGTTGAGGGAGAAAGTTGGAGCTGAATTTTTCAGCCAGGAGGTTTGCTATATCTTCTGGCTCAGTATAGGTGTCTCCATTTACAGTGAGCTCTGCACACAATTGTGTATTGCCTTTGAGGTTGCAGACATAGCAAATAATGTTTTGTGGTTGCCCTTGGGCTGGGAGGACAAACTTCCTCAAATTTGGCTTTGGAAGACTTT
>NC_056733.1:563783893-563786393 GCF_019279795.1 Protopterus annectens
TAATTTTGTATAAAACATAGCAAGTTAAAACAAATTAATAACGAGCTTGCTAGCTTTTAACCTTTCTCCCTTTCAGCACTGGTTTCAAAGGCACTGTATCATTTAAACCTGAACCCCTGTGAGCACCCACTCGCAGAATCCAAACCAACTCTTATGTTTCCGTTTTAACAACATCACCTAACCTATAATTCTCATAAATGACTTGCAATACCTGGAACTTAAAACAATGTTGTTCGCCTTCAGACAACATATGTTTAGCCAAAACATTGTACCCATATTTCATCCTAACACAATACATGTGATCTCTAATGCGTTCCTTCAGCTTCTGATTTGTTTTTCCAATATAAAATCAAAAACACACAACGCAATGGGCTATATAAATTAAATGTTGAGTATCACAGTTGGCTCTACAGTTAATGTGCCATAGATACCCCGTGTCTGGATGCCTATAAAACCTTGACTGATCAATGTACACACAGTAATTGCACTTGCCACAAGGTATAGTGCCAAAGTCACAGTTCACCGTCTGTTGCATAATTAAAGGTTTAGGACAAAATAGTTGCTGCTTAAGATTCATACTATTTCTAAACACATATCTCGGTTTCGCCCCTACCACTGGTGCAGTCTGTTCCTCCGTATGTAAAATATGCCAGTTCCTGCCTATAATTTGCTTAATAACCTGTATACCATGTGCATAAGGAAACACAACTGGTACGATATCATCTTGTCCATTACATCTAACTTGTTTATTACTGCCCCCATTGATGTATGGTTTGCCTCTACCAACTCTATCCATCCTGGCTCTGACACTAGCTCACTTCACTTCCTTAGCGGTATAACCTCTCTCAATAAAAGCTTCCTCGAGGTACACCAATCCGTCCTCAAACCTGTGATCTTCTGAGGACAACCTCGATATCCTCAACGCTTGTCCCTTAACTATATATGAAAAAACATGGGGAGGGTGCATGCTACTCCTTTGTACATACGATAGCTGATAACAATCCTTCCTATAGACAGCTGTCTGTATCCCTTCACTATCTCTATACAAAAAAAACGTCCAAAAAGTGAATCTTGGTGGAAGAACAGGAATAAGTGAACTTCAAAAAGTCACTGCTATCATTAAAGCTATGAATAAAATCTGTAAGGGTAGCAGAATCACCTTCCCAACAAATAAACAGGTTGTCTACAAACCTACAGAAGAATTTTATACCTGGATGTACAACATATCTTTCCTCCTATTCTCTCATAACAATGTTCGCATAGGCATTAGCACAGCTAGTGCCCATAGCTATGCCAGATCTTTGCCAAAAATATTTATCACTGAACAGAAAAACATTGTGTTCAAGTACAGCTTCCATTAGCATACATAAAAAGTCAGCCCTTACGTCGCTATACTTAGCATACTTAGTTAAGCAAACCTTCAGTGCCCTAAGGCCTTCACTGTTGGGGATATAAGTAAACAGAGAGACAACATCCAACGTAACCATCAAATCAAAATTCATACCATGCTCACTTAAATATTGATGTAAATCTAAGAGAAAATTCTCAGTGTCACGTAGCACAACTGGGTAACCATCCAAAGCTTTCTTAAGTTCACGATCTAAATAAATGGACATCGGCTCAGTGAGCCAACCTGCCCCCACAACTATAGGTCTAAAAGGCGGTAGTAGGGAATCTTTATGAATTTTGGGTAACCCATGAATCCGTGGTACTGTAGGACTATCCACATAAAAATACTCATACAAATCTTTGTCTATATAACCAAGTTGTAAACTATCCATTAATAGTGAATGGATAACATATTGCATAGCAAACACTTGTTCAGCATAAACAACAATATATGTAGATTCATCAGACAACATTTCTATCATTTTATCATAATAATAGGTAGCATCCAACACAACTACAGTGCCCCCTTTATCAGCAGGGCGAATAACGATATCCACATTGTCCTTCAGAGACTTGATGGCCGAACGTTGTCCATAGGTAAGATTATTCATTTGTCCATGTAAACTGAACAAATCAACATCATACAGGTGTTTCTCACATGCTTTAATGAAAATATCTAGATCTGCAGACATATTATGTGTAAATGTACTAAGTTTTTTTAAAAGTAGAAATGTAATTATTACTTGAACCATATAATTTCTTAAACGTTACATTACGAGAGAATAGTCTGATTTGAGTCAATATATCAGACAAAACCACGTCAGTATCGGATATGAAACTCATACCTTTATTCAGTAGTTCAACCTCAGATTTATTCAGCTCGTACCTCAAGATATTCCATATGTGTCCATTTCGCTGTGCCCCCATATTTTCTTCAGAGTTCTGCTTTGAACAGGGGCTGGGGCCTCTTTCCGTTTCATGCTGTTCATTGGTGTAGCTCCACTGAACGATTTCTTCCTCGTGTGCCGGATAGGAAAAGGAAACCCCAACAGAGTGGGATCACACTGGGCAAGATCCCCCGATGGGACCTTCGATCTCACTATTGGTTCCC